>NW_016908489.1:1012950-1013604 GCF_001483705.2 Eufriesea mexicana | reverse complement strand
CAATGACGTCACTCAAATACAGTTATAGTTCATAAAAATGTATAAATAATCCAATTTGTTATTAATAATAAATTGTTCATAGTGTAAATTTATAATACAAGGAAAGGATTAATTCATTGGTTATTACTTGAACAATATCATATTAATGTTTAAATGTACCTATAATTTGCAAAAGTGTAAAAATTATTACACTTATTTCTAATAACAAATTAGTCACAACGTAAATTTATAATACAAGCGGAAAAATGATTGAATTATAGGCTATTACTAGTATATATAACGTATTTGCGTGAAAATGTATCTATAATTAGTAAAAAGTTAATAAATTGCTACATTTATTGTTAATAACATATTTTGCAACGTATATTAACGATAAAAGTAAAAAAAGTTAATAAATTATTAGCTACTACTTAAACAAACAACGTATTTGTATTAAAATGTATCCGTAACTTACAAAAAGCTAATAAATTAATAAATTTATTGTCAATAGCAAATTAAAATTGTTGATAACAAATAGTTTGTAACGTATATTAATGATAAAAGACAAAAAAGTTAATAAATTATTAGCTACTACTTAAACAAACAACGTATTTGTGTTAAAATGTATTCCTAACTTACAAAAAGTTAATAAATTAATAAATTTATTGTTAATAA
>NW_016908489.1:1001400-1012864 GCF_001483705.2 Eufriesea mexicana | reverse complement strand
TAGTTATTACAGCGATAAAGTAACTTTTAAAGGAATCGGTAAATTACGGAAATTTTCGCCGATCTTCGGCCGGCCGCCGCTATATAAGGGGCCCGCGTGCAGGCTCGAGCCAGTTGTCGGTTCGACTTCGGAAGGTTCGCGTTAATATTATTTCGGTGGGGAAGGGGTTCCGAAAGTGAGGTTGTAGTTACCGGTGATGGTTGACTAAACCTTTGGTTAGTCGATAGCCACTGTACACTACACCCACACCCCAACCTCTTAAATAATTTAATAATAATTCTTTCTTTCAGGTACTAATTATTTTTTGTTTCAGGTTTTAATTATCTTTCTTCTTTCAGATTCTATTTCTTTTATTCTAGATTTCATTGTTTGTGCATTCGAGTATTTTGTACAATATTCGAATGCTTCGTCGTTGGTTTATTTGTATATCATCGTTGGCTAGATCAATGGCTATTCAGTGGCCATTGTCCACTCTCTTAAATAATTTAACAATAATTTCTTCTTTCAGGTTCTAATTATTTTTCTTCTTCCAGATTTTATTTCTTTCATTCTATTTGTCTCTTTGTTTCAGCATTCGAGTATTTCGTACAATATTCGAATGCTTCGTCGTTGGTTTACTTATGTCTCATCGTTGGCTAAATCTTTCCTTTCACAAATTTTACGACTTCCGTTCGATTTGTTTTCGTTAGAGCGTTCGAGTATTTCGTATAATACTCGAGCGCTTCCTCGTTGGTATGTTTATATCTCACCGTTGGAATGTTTCTGTCTCGTAGTTATGTTGCTCAGGTCTCGTCGTTGGCTTGCTCGTTCCATTTGGTTATTATCCTTGATGGTTTCCTCGTACTAATCCCTTTCCTTTCAGCTACATATTAACAATAATATATTCTGTTTTAGCTTTTAGGTTTCTCAAGATTCTGTTTGCGACACATCAATGAACGATGCGTGCGTTTACTTTTAAGTAATCATAAGATAGATCCATAGACTAAGTATCATGTGCGCGCTATCTGTACAAAGGTAAGCTACCTAACTTGGAGCGAAATTTATAAATTCTCTATCATTTTCTTATCCCCCTCGTTTAGCAAATAGAACATAATTGTTCTCGCGATAATCGCGATCGTTCGTAAGTACCGACTAGCCTACGCGACGTGCTCTCGTGTACTCGATAAGTACATGCTTCGTAAGTCATCCTCACGACTCGTCTCCGACACTCATTTCCAGTCACTGTCAATCTCGTCATGCATCGGGTTCCAGGGTGACCCCCTCGGATCAGTGCGTCTTCTGACCTCGACGGGGCGGTCCGCTGCCTAAGTCGTACGCGACTGGGGCTCGGGCACATGCTGGCTGACGGACTAGTACCATCTACGGTTAGACCACAGGGATGATTAAGTTCTACCCCGTGTGGCTGGGATGCGAAGTGTCTGTCTTGGCCGGCAACCGCCCAGCAGGGCCCTCGCGTTGACACTAGAAGTTTCATTGGTTCAGGGACTATCCTTGGTCCACGTGTAAGTCTTGGCGAGTGCGACAGTGACTGGAATTGAGCTAGGCCCGATCGGGAGGGTGCCGAGGTATGAAGTTATCTCTGTACACGGGAGTACATCGCCTAGGCTAGTCGGTCTTTCGAATAATCGCGAACTCGTTCGGGCGCGTCGCGATTTTCTATTAGCTCGCGTGTTTGATATTTCATTCCCTATTTTTATGGGAACTTGAAAATATCTTAGCGTTGCGACAGTAGAGTTTCAGTATACCGAACCGAAACCCCTTTTGTAAGACACGAAATATAATAAAGTGTCAGTAGAGTCATTTTAACTTAATTCGCTCCAAGTTAGATTAGGGTACCTTTGATACAGGTAGCGCCAGTAGGATGCGCCACTAGGGCGCATGTCGGGTCTCGATGCGTAGCCACCTCCTCGTGGTGGGACCTGGTAATTGGTATCGTTTTCCAAAGAGGAATCTTTGGCAAACGATACGAAGCTAAGAGCTACGCACAAAGTTTAAGATATTTCCTATCTCTTGTAAATTTTCAATGTTCTCTTTGGAATTTGAAAATGGAGAATGGGCAATATCTGTTTAAAAGATATTTAAATGAAGAGGAATTAAGCTAACAAGGAGAGTGCAAGTGCTTCGGGTCACCGATTTAGTTGATACTCTGCAGATTTGTAGATATCATCATGCAGTTTAAGAAAATATATCATTATAGCGGCAACTACTCAATAATTTTTGAGATATTTACGATTAAAGTTTCATCACTTCCTTAATTACAGATTTATTTCCAACATTTTACAAGTGAAGTCGTGGCCTAACAGCGATAGATGAAAATTCCTGTGGTAATGGACCGTGGTTCGATCCTCGTCCCATAGTTTGGTAGTTTCTTAATCTATTTTTAATTTTGTGTTCATTTTTCGTCTATGAAAAAATTGTGAATAAAATTTCTTAATAAAATAATTTATTTTTTACACTTTCTTGTCTTGGTATATATTTATTACAAAATAGTAAGATTATTATGCAAGAAAAATATTTTTCTGTAGCAATCTTATTTACTACAGAAAATACAAAACCTGTTGCTGATGTAAGTATTAATTATTAAATTAAATACTGTATATGAATGTTGCCTATAATTTCAATTTTGCTGTGCAGCTATAAATGTTCATGAATTAATTAGAAAAACTTGGGAATTTATTAATTTTCTACTGCTGAATAAATAAAAATGTTACCGTCTGCGATCAGCACCATCTATGATTTGGGCTCAGAAATCAAGAAAGTAATAGGAATATAGAATAAGTAAGAAGATCGCCGAGGAGCTCGTCCACTGACAGACAAGGACAGAGAGGGGATAGAAAAGGATAGAAGGTCTCCGACAGTGAAGTGTTAAAAAATTACCCAATTTCTGCAATTAATTTATGAACTTTTATAATTTCATTGCAAAGCTGGTACTTCAGGCTACATTCGTATATAATTTTCGCAAAGAATTTAGCTCTAAATTGTTAGTTATTAATTTTTATTTGATGGTGTCTATGATTTCGTAACGGCGACCATCACAATCTTCCGTGAAAATATTTAATACTCAACGAAACTAGAAGCAAAATGTGATCAAAAGTGATATGAGAAGATTCGCAAGAACATTGTCTTTATAATGCGTGCATAAAGTTTCATAAATTAATTGCGCAGAGGATAGTAATTAATGAAAAATCAATGGCGTCTTCGACAACAATTCAAACACTCCGTACAACAATAATTAATAATTAATTAATTAGGGATAAATTTATATCGAAAAATATATTGGAAAGTTCGTGAAGGATCTGGCTTTATGATGCAATTATAAAAGTTCATAAATTAATCACAGATATTGAGTAATTAGTGAATTTTCCACGGCCGATTCAATTTATTAAAATATATTCGGAGCACATAACCAGAGTTAGTAAACGGACAATATATTTTAATAAATCGAATCGGCTGTGGAAAATTCACTAATTACTCAATATCCGTGAACAATTTATGAACTTTTATAACTGCATCGTAAAGGCAGATCCTTCACGAACTTTCCAATATATTTTTCGATATAAATTTGTCCCTAATTAATTAATTATTAATTATTCTTTTACGGAGTGTTTGAATTGTTGCCGAAGACGTCATTGATTTTTCATTAATTACTATCCCTTACGCAATCAATTTATGAAACTTTATTCACTCAACATAAAAACAATGTTCTTGCGAATCTTCTCGTATAACTTTAGATCACATTTTGATTCTAGTTTCGTTTAGTATTAAATATTTTCACGGAAGATCGTGATAGCCGCCGTTACGAAATCATAGACGCCATCAAATAAAAATTAATAACTAATAATTTAGAGCTAAATTCATTACGAAAATTATATAAGAATGTAGCCTGGAGTTCCAGCTTTGCAATGAAGTTATAAAAGTTCACAAATTGTTTACGGAAATTGAGTAATTAATAATTTTGCACTGTCGGAGCCATTTTATCCTTTTCTATCCCCTCTCTGCCCTTCTCTACCACGTGACGAGCTCTTCGACGACCTCCTTGCCTATTCTATGTTCCTACCACTTTCTTGATTTTTGAGCCCAAATCATAGATGGCACTGATCGCAGACGGTAAAATTTTTATTTAATCGGCAGTAGAAAATGAATAAATTCCCAAGTTTTTCTAATTAATTCATGAACATTTATAGCTGCACAGCAAAGTTGGAATTATAGGCAACATTCTTATACAATGTTTAATTTAATAATTAATACTTACACGAGCGATAGTTTTGTATTTTCTGTAGTAAATAAGATTGCCGTAGAAAAGTATTTTTCTTGCATAATATTCTTATTATTTTGTAATAAATATATACTAGCATAAAAAACGTAAAAAATAATTTTTTTATTAAGAAATTTTATTTATATTTGTGTATTTAAAATGTTTTCATAGACGAAGAATAAATACAAAACAAAAAATATATTTAAAAAAATTATTAAAACTATGGACGGGAATAGAACCCCGGTCCTTCATTATTCAATTCTGGATCGTCCCAATTACGCTACAACTTAACTTCAAACACGTTGGAAATAAATATTTAATTAACGTTGTAATAAACCTTTAATCGCATATATCTTAAAAACTATTTAGTAATTGCAGCTATAATAATATATTTTCTTTGTAAGTAAGGAAAGGAAGCCAAGTAAGGGAAGGTAAGTAAACAAGGTAAGTATAAGGTAAGTAAAATTATTAAAATGTACTACAAAGTAGAAAAAAGTATTGTCCAGAGAATTGTTGGAGATGATGTAAAATCATGGAATAGGTCGGCGAGCAACCTCCTATCATGTTATGTTATCCTAATAAAAAATCACAATATTGGCCAAAAATATCTCGTTGAAACTGCAAAAGTAATGTCCGAGAATTCTAGGAAATGACGTCATTTCGTGGAATTGTCTCGTCGATCGACCTCCTGCCATGTTATGTTGTCCTGATACAAAATCGCGAAATCGCCCGAAAATTTTACGGCCAGGCTACAGAAGCGTTGCCTGAGAATTCTTGGAAATGACGTCATTTCTTGGAACTGTCTCGGCGAGCAACCTCCTATCATGTTATGTTATCCTAGTACAAAGTCGCTAAATCGGGCAAAAATTCTCGCTGAGGCCGCAGAGGTATCGCTCGAGAATTCTAGGAAATGACGTCATTTCTTGGAATTGTCTCGTCGAGCGACCTCCTGCCATGTTATGTTATCCTGATACAAAATCGCGAAATCGCCCGAAAATTTTTCGGCCAGGCTACGGAAGCGTTGCCTGAGAATTCTTGGAAATGACGTCATTTCTTGGAACTGTCTCGACGAGCGACCTCCTATCATATTATGTTCTCCTGATACAAAGTCGAGAAATCGGCCAAAAAATTTTCTTCGAGGTCGCAAAAGTATTGACCAAAAACGGCAAAAGTATTGTCCATCGAAGCGGTAAAAGTATTGACCAAAAACGGCAAAAGTATTGTCCATCGAAGCGGTAAAAGTATTGACCAAAACCGGCAAAAGTATTGTCCATCGAAGCGGTAAAAGTATTGACCAAAAACGGCAAAAGTATTGTCCAAGGCGGCAAAATTATTGTCCAAAGGCGGCAAAAGTATTGCCCCTGTAGGATGTAAAAGTATTGACCGAGAATTCTTGGAATTGACGTCATTTCTTGGAACTGTCTCGGCGAGCGACCTCCTGTCATGTTATGTTCTCCTGATACAAAGTCGCGAAATCGGCCAAAAATTTTTCTTCGAGGCCGCAAAAGTTATTGTCCGAGAATTCTTGGAAATGACGTCATTTCTTGGAACTGTCTCGGCGAGCGACCTCCTGCCATGTTATGTTCTCCTGATACAAAATCGTGAAATTCGCCACAAAGATTTCTCGCAGAGTTTGTAAAAGTTTTGACCAGGGAATTCAAGGAAATTATGTTTATCTTCGAAACGCTGTAAAATTCGAACCAAATGACTTACGCCCACGCAATTTACAGGCATGACACGTATGCACCTGAGGATCAGATTGAATTAATCCGCAATCGATTCGGCCATCATTAAAAAATGTCACCTTCGCCACTCACTCTCAGACTGGAATCTTCCGACTAAAAATCAGTCAAAAATCTCGCAAGCTCGAAAGCTCACGATAACCATAGGAACACATAGGATACACTGTAAGCTCTCGCATAGGAGGTCGTCGGAACCTGGCCACGCGATAAAAAATGACAGCATGCGGTTAGAAAAGGTTAAACACAGCGTGGCAGTAAAAAATTACAAATTACCAAGTTTCTACGATTATTTTATGAACTTTTATAGCTGCATCGCAAAGCTAGAACTTTGACCAACATTCTCATGCAATTTTCGATCATAATTTGAGGCTAATTAGGTTGTTATTAATAATTATTTGAAGGCGTACGTGATTTGATAATAACGACCGGCACAATTGTCAGTTAAAATATTTAATTATAAACAAACTAGAAGTAAAATATGCACAAAAATTATATAGAAACATTGCTAAGGATATTGTTTTTATAATGCCTAAATGTTATACATAAATTAGTTGCATAAAAGATAGTTATTAATGACAAACTATAAGGATCTGCGGCAACAGTTCGAACACTCCGTGCAATAATTACTAATAATTATTTAATTAACGTGAAATTTATATCTAAAATGATATTGGAAAGTTCTTAAGGAGCGTCTCTTTACGATACAGTTATAAAAGTTTACAAATTAATCGCAAGAATTGAGTAATTTGATGATTTTCCTTTCAAGACAATCGTATCAGTGAATCATCATTCTCTATCCTTCTCTCAGGGTGATGCGACTCGTTGGTCACAATGAAACCAAGCTAATTATTAAAAATTTTCTTTCACCATATTAATTTCATCGCGATTACGTTTCCTCCAAAAGACGTACCATCGATTTACGATTTCAATACCCGAAATCGATCTTTGGTCGCTGTCACGTCTCGCTGTTTCTCTGCGTGAAGCCCTTGCTCGGCGGAGTAACCTAGTTTGCGAAGTCGTTTATGCATATCACGCAATTTTCTTACGGTTTCGGCCGTGTTAAAATATGTATGGAATCGAGTTAAGCCGGCGTGCAGTCCGGCGGCGGGCACAGGAAGCCGCGGAAGCTGTTACCGAGCCATTTGCATGGCATCACGGCGATTTCGTTAAAACAACCCCTCCGTGCTCGCTCTCTTTCTCTGTGTCTCGGTTTCGCGGTGTCTACCGTGCCCCCTTGTTCGGCAACTCGATTTACCGGGAGCAATCTAAATACACGGTGTTCCATTACACCCTGTGCCCTGTCACGGGGTATTTCGTCGAATGTTAAAACCCACGCAGTGGCCGCCCTTTTATTTTTCATTCGTTGCAAACGCGGTGCTCCCGACGAATAATAATCATGGTCGGTAATTCCAATCCCGGAGTTCGAATTTGCAAATTTTTCGCCGACATTGAATATTCGACGCGACGATTTACCAACGGATAGTCGGAGGATGAGGTTAGGGGGATGATTTCTGAAAGGGAGGAGATAGCAGAGGGAACGAGGCTGCTTGCATCGCGGTTCGACCGATCTCGACTGCAATATTTCCCGTTTCCGGGAGACATATGCACCAGGCGAAAGGAACCAGCGCAGACCGTCGCACCCCCTTTTTCAACCCCGTGACAGAGGCACCATGCCAGGAGTTACGATGCTCGCGAAGCGAACCAGGCAGCGTAAGGGAACAACAAAGCTGTAGCAAGGGCACCAAGAGGGAAGGAAAGAAAGATTGGCGCCGGCAGACTTTTGTTTCCGAAGAAGCATAAAAATGCTTCCTCCTGGGCGACTGTCGTCCCTTCGCCACCCCTGTAGACAGTTTTATGTGTCTCACGTTAATTTGCATAATCGAATAGAAAAATCTGAATAACGCGTCCTCGCGACCTCGTCCGTCACAGGGATCCAGCCACCCCTGAGGAATCTGCCTTTCCACCCTTGTCGCTGTACCCGCGTTCCAGTGACTACCTGATTGCCCAATCGTCGATTCCCGTGCTTCCCGTTGGTAAACATTCCAGACTTTAACGATTTCCGCAAACAGGGTAGATTAGGGTCGGTTGTTTATTGATAAAATAGGATGTGACAAAGAGAGTTCCCGGAGAAGTCGAGTTTCTCTTGTTTCGATAGATAACAAGTGGAATTATTACTTTGTTGATAGTCGATAAAGTAGAAAACACGACCCAACTCCTTTATCAACGATCGATGACCAACACAGTATCCAGGGAAAAAATTGCCCACTGTCGATAAATTACTCACCGTGCGTTGCTTACCTCGCAGTCGGTACAGAAGAAATCTATCGTAGGAATTTGTAATATCGATCGTCTGGACTGCCTCGAAGTTGAAATTGAATTCGAAACTCGCGAAATTGAATAGGAGCTTTTGCATTTTTAAAGCTGCATGTATCGTTACTTGGTGGTCTTTTTTTAAATTTTTAATTACTCGGTCTACGTAATTCTTTCAATCCTTCCTGAACCGTCCGAATCAGATGGGATTAAATTGCAACATTCATCAACTTGTTGTTCCGCCCCTTTCGTTGAATACATTTTCCATGACGGACCGTAGCAATTAACACGAATAAGCAATTGCTCGTTATGTTTTGATAATTTTATACAGCGTCGCGCAACACCGCGACGTTGTAAATGGCGAATTAAACGATTTAATCAACCGAACCGATCCATTGATTATAAGGTACGCGCGCGTAATTCGCAAATTACACGAATGTATCCCCATTGGTCGGGATTGATGCTGAAAGCATAATGAATATCAGATTTACTTTTCGAACGGTCGAACCAATATTCCGAATTTAGACCAACGCGATTTGCATAAAAAATACCCAAGTGCGACGTCCGTGCGGATTACAAGCCATTTGCTAATTGTCACCGGGGGTGCGTCTTTGATCACGGTAACGCGACGCAATTTAACGTCCGATGAAATCTAACAGCGCGATTTAATTCGATACGCAAGGAAATCCGTTTACAAGCCGGAGAAAAAGAGGAGACATTAAGCCCGGAGAAAATACAGAAATTGAACGGGGGAAAGGTGAAAACCTAATTCACGGAGAGCACATAGTGGGAGAGCGAAAGAAGTGGAAATTGGCAAATTGCCTATCAACACGAATCACCGGCCCATTCAATATCAGCGCGAAATATTGCGGCGAGAATCGAGGGGTAAAAGGTGGCCAGGCCGAGGGGTGGCTCGCGTATGCTCGAAGAAATTGCGTTGTTCCAATCGTTTCCTTTCGTCGTCTCCAATCTTCCTTCCCTCCGTCGAGAATTTCAGTGACGAATCACTCGATTACACAAAAGTGGAACAAAAGTGGGATTAATCCCGGAAACCTTGACTCGTTAATGAGACAGATCGTCTCTCGGAAACATTTGCGATGACGAGTTAACTCGCATTCGAACGTACATGCAAATTGCACCAGAGCTACTGACCATTCGGATATTTTTAACGAAATGAACGATAATCATTTCGTTAGTTTCAATATTAATAAATACGAGTGGCGAAAATGTCATCCGAAAATTTCGACAAATGCACGATTCAAATTAGGTTTACGTACATAAATTGCGTGCATAATTTGACAAGGGGGGCTTCTCATAACAGTGCAGCGAGCAAAATTCATTTACCTTGAATTAATTTCGTCTAATAAATTATATTCGCTGACTGAGAAAATTTCTAGCTAATAAGTCACGCGATTAATAAATTAAATAACAATGACGACTTAAATTGTCGTACACGCTGGAAAAAATAGCTTTAAATCAAGCTGGTACGTCACGTTCGATTATCCTCAATTCGATGACTCTCAGTCACCGTTTAATCAGATTCTAAAGATAGACGTTAATTAACCCTTTGCACTCGACGATTTTCGGCTGAAGAAGAATAGGAGTTCAAAGATTTTCTGTTACAAAGCTGACGATATTTTCTTCAGCACTAAATAAGAAATCATATAATAATTAACACGAAGAATTATTTAATTTCGATACCTCCCACGCTGTTGAATTATTTTAAATTTGATATATTAATGAATATCGAGCTTGGAAATTTTATCAAATGGCGACTGAAGGGCGCCTCTCGAGTGCAAAGGGTTAATATATCAAATTTAAAATTACCTAACGATGCATGGTATTGAAATTAAGGGTAAAAAGAAATGGTTACGTTATATTATAATGTTCTTTATTTTTCTCTCAAGGAAGGTATATCTATTCTCGTAGAGAGTCAAATCTAGAGTGAAGAAAAAGGGTATGAGATTGCAGCTCGTCCTGGTCCTCTAATTCTTATCTAGCGTGAGAAATAGACACTTGACACATTCCCGGAACCTCATCGGAGCATAGACTAAAGATATATCTCTTGGGTTGGCAAGAAAGTACTTTCGATTTCTTAGTATGAAATAAAACTTAATTATTTCTATACAGTAAATCAAATTTTAATCGGTCAAATATCTTCCATTCTGTTCGATGACCTTTTGCCATCTTTCTGGTAACTTCATGATCCCGAGCTCATAGAATTTCTGGTCCTTAACTGCAGAAAACTTAACCAAGTGCGTAAATCTCAGAAGGTCGACCAGAACGTTGTGGGTATCTTTCAGTGAAAAATCTTCGGAACGAAATTTTTTAAACTAATTCCGACACTTGCGTTCTGTTAAACAATCAACACCATAAACTTCTCGTATCTCTTTGTGAGCCTCAGCCGTATTCTTGCCTCTATGAAAATAGAAAAGTAAAATGAGTCGAAAATGCTTATTTCTGCACTCCATGTTGAGACTGACCGTGAACTCTGACAGTTATAAACGAAATTACACGGAATTATAAACGAAATTATAAACGAAAAAAAATTCTAACATTGACAAAAGAATAGCTAAACAAGCATAACGTTATCTACTGATGCAAACCGAAATTACTTTCTTGCCAACCCAATATTTCTCTTGATAGATTAATTTTTGTATTTAAGACGTATCTTATTTTCAACATGTGGAATGTCGAAGAAAAATAATTCTACGTCTTAATTTGCATATGATTTCTTATTTACTATTTTAAAAATATCCTCGACTCTGTGACAGAGAGTCTCCGAATTACTATTTTTCTGTAACGAAAAAGTCGTCGAGTGTAAAGGGTTAATCCCTTGCATTGTAACATGTCTAGTTAAAGATCAGTTTCTCGTACCGAATTGCAGAAAGACGAATTGCTTCCGTAGTGCGAATAAAATCGTATAAAATTCGCGTAAAATATATCGTGACTAGCTCAAGGGGTTAATCAACCCTTTGCTCCGTTTTGACAATATCAAGCTCAACTCGCAGCGAGTTCTTGTCGCATAATAGCCTCGCATGTTACACTAAACACGCAATAAAAATTACGTTCGACGTGTCTTCGAAGAAATTTCAAAATTCTCGCACAATTTTCCCTACGGCGATAGATCATTTCTCTCGGAATTAAATCACAGTGC
>NW_016908489.1:983832-1000764 GCF_001483705.2 Eufriesea mexicana | reverse complement strand
CCTACACCGATAGATTATTTCTCTCGGAATTAAATCACAGTGCAAGGGTGATTTAATTTTTAACCCTTTGAACTCAAAGGCTTCTCCCAGTCGCCATTTAATACAATTCTACAGACCTAATCAATCGTTACATCAAATTCAGAATTACGCAACGATGCACGAAATACCTTGATAAAATAATTCCGTTATAATTATAAATTTTAATTTATACCCATTTCCATATTGACTGTGTTAATATCCAACCCACCACGACCTGTCAAATCACCCGTAGACGAAGAAATATAATAAAACAGAACATTGGCAAATAAAAATGGAAGACTGGAAAATATCGGAAAATTGATTACATTATCGACATATCAAATGTGACCAAAGCGGCAAAGCTTAATGCGGAATTTTTAATTAAAAATTTAAATAGAACCCTGGTACGTTCAGTGTTAACCCCCTGCACTCGAAGAATTTTTATAAAGATACAACGATTCGAAATATTTCTTACATTTTCCTGACTTGTTCAGCTTGACGACATCATTCACGTCAAAATAAAAAGGAAAATCACGTGTATTTCGTTAATTAAGCTTCAAGGTGTTGAAACAAGTGATAAGAATTGAGAGCCAAGAAATCTAGGAACCGAACGACGAGTAATTGCTCTACGATTGTCATAATCGCGAAAGCTATGGTTGCTATTACAAGCGTAAGCTGTAATACAGATAAATTGAGAAAACGAAGTGGACGTTCACCAAGAAGCACCTGTAATCGTGGACTTTGGAGGAAAATCTTGGAATTACCAGTGTTGCACCGTGTGGATGTCAATGAGCTCCACGCGGAGGGGGCAGCGTGTGGTATACAGGTATCCCTCCTACAACACGGTTTCACTGTAACACGATTCATAAATTGCGGGAACCCTCCTACAACACGGCATCCTATAACACGCTTTCTAACACAATAAGAAAATTCCAAAAACCTTTGTGCAACACTGTACTTCTACAGGAGCAGTGACGACGAAGAAATTGATTAAATTAAAGTTGCGTTAAATGAAAATAATATTTTTCTTCTTTCTCTTGTTTCGTGTTGCACATACATTTATATTTTTAATAAAAATTAAATTGTTTACGTAGAATTAAAAAAAGAAATTGTTTTTAGTAAGTTTTCGGAACGTAACCCCCCTTTTCGTACTGGCACTGGGTTTCACACAACACGGCATTTCCTAGGAACCTATCTACCGTGTTATAGGAGGGTCACCTGTACTAGTGATGCCCGTTTTTCTCGGTGTGACGAATGCCTTACGAGACACTGAGCACTTAGGTGGTAACAAAGCGCAGATAATGGTTGTAATTACGCTTTACTCTCCGATTATGATGTGGGTGTGTGTGTGATTGGTGCGTGTGTGTGGTGTATCGTCTTCTCCCTTGCCGTTTTTCGTTTCGTTTCCCGTTTACCATCTTGCGTCTTCCAGTTCTAGCTCACGTCTTGTCTGAGCTCCAAAACCGTTTTACGTCATCTGACGTGTTTCGTTTGATTTTTCCCGATCGTCTGATGTCTCGTTTTAATTATTAATTTTTTGACTGTCAAGAAGGACGGCGAGGCACGTCTGTCACGTATCATCGCGGTCGCGACGACCAGTTTCCCGTAGGACTAAAGTAAAGCGCGGAGGGTTAAATGGCAAGACGGGGATCGCGAGGTGTTAGCCTAGAGGAAGAGGAACAGTTGGGAAGGCTGTCGCGAAGGAAGCTCGCAGTGACAGACGGGCTGGTTGATTTAGGTACAAAGGTGCTTTTCAGGAATCGGTCCGGCACGTACGACAGTCTTCCGGACGTGCCGGACTTGATTACGTCCCTTTGAAAGGAAAGCGATACCGACCGACAAAGCGTCTTTGTGCGTTGTTAGGGATTTCCCCGGAGACATTTGTAATCCCGCGGGAGTAGGTGAACGCATTATGCGACCCCCCTTGGTTTACGTTAGACGTTGTCTGAGGCACGTGCACGCGCCTGCATTATACATAACGCCATTAATAACGCTCGTAGCGCGCTAATGTATCGCGGGTTCGATCGTGTATCGAGTGGCTGTTCTCGCGAATCAATCGCAATTAGGCTGCTGGTACGAGCCGCTACTCGGATTCCGCGAGAAACGGGACACGGTTTTAGAAATTCGCTTGCGACCTTGTCGCTTACCTGCTCGAGTCTCATCACGGATCGCGTCGTTATCGCACCTGGGGTATTCTGAACGCGTTCGAGGCGTTGAATGTCTCGTGATATCGTTGCATAACGCTGCCAGTCCATGTGCAGTCGTCTGTGACCCCTGGATCCCTGTTTCGGAGAGGTTGCGAGCCGTCTCTGGTCTGCTGCGTACCATAATTGAATATTTCCGAGATGTAATTTTCTCCTCGCGTTCGGGTATTCGAAGTTGCATTTTTCCTCCGCGTTACATTTTATTCGCGAATTTTCATTCCCGTTACGCGAATCGCGCACAAAGGGGGGCTTGTTGATAAAATAATGGATAAATAAATATCCGATACACGGATGTTACAGAAAGGAGCAGGGTGATATTTGTAATGACGTTGCCAGCGAAATTTTAACCAAACATTTCCGAATCATTTTAATTTATTTTTTTTCATCGATCGTATTTTCGATACACGCGAGAGCTGGTGTCGAGAGTACGTTTGGCTACAATTTTCGGCCGCGCGGAGTGTCAGAGCGTTTCGAGAGGCTGCGGATGAGTAATTAAAAGATCTCGCTTATTCCGCGGATATTTCCACATTTTCCGACTCGGGAAAAATGCTGGAAATTGGAGAAATAATTATCGCGGTATCGAATGACGCGAGAGTTTTGACGCAATTTTCGCTATTGTAGTCCCGCGGAATGCGGTAGCCGAGCAAGGATCCGAGATGTTGGCTCGCGCGACGCAACGCATCTTCGTTCAAGGCGATGCAAGGATACGTACAAATCAGATTTCTTTATCCGTGGTGCAGTAACTGCGGCTACATCGGGTGCCCTGTAAAAGAAAAAGGAGAAAAACTTGGATGATTTTTGCAACGGCATAGCCGAATTTTATAAAGCAGCGGAAGGGTTGCTGGTAACGATATGCGGCAACGAATGATAATTGGAAGCAAGCGAAACAGGCTTACCCGTGCGCCTGGAGGACGTTTTTCTCCGACTCGTTCTAAGGACTACCGTGCATATTCATCTCCGGGCCTCTCCTTTTCCACCAGCCATCTGCGCGCGATTGCAAATGCGGCTGGCAGTGGCAGCGGGCAGCGTAGACGTAAAAAGGACGATTCGTCGAAAAGATAGCCGCTCGCGGGCTATGTCAGGACTTATGAGCACGAGCGTACACGTGGCAGCGTGGTTCCCGTCGCGGCCATTTACAGCCATTTCCCTCCCTCCGCGGTCTCTGCGTTTCTCCCGTTGCCCGAATCTTCGTTTCAGCGATCGGCCGATATCGTCGGCCGATCAGCGCGAAACATCCGCTAGGAATCGGCCGAGCCTCTGCTTCTTTGCTCCTCCGCTTCGCGTCTCTGCTCTCGGCGATCCCAGGGCTGGCAAGCAGGACAAAGGCAAGCTTTTTAATCGGTCGCGTCGCAACACCGTGTCCTTGCCAAGAGCTTTCCATTGTCCCACGCTCTGTCCTTGGAGAGCGTTTCGAGGAGGAGGAAAATGGCGGCAGGATCGGCAGGGGACGAGGATTCGCGCACGTTTGTTTCTTCGAAAGTTTCGTCGTGGCCAAAAATCGACAGGGCGGAGGAAAAAGTGCGCGGAGCGGGAAGATTTGGCGAACCTCTGGTCCTTAAAAGGACCACGGGCAAGAAGAGGAGGAAGAAGGAGTCGAAGAAGTAAGTCCCAGGTGCTCGGTGGCTCCGTTTCTGGCGCGGTACACCTTAGAAGGCGTCAGGTCGTGAGCCTTTGTCCGCTCTGCTTCTTTCTCCCTCCTTCTTTCTCTCCACTCTCCCGCTCTTTCTCTGCTTTCTTTCGAGATTCTCCGAGAAAAAGCTCCGCGGATCGTACGGCTTCGAGGCTGGCTATGGACGGAACGTCAGCGCCAAGAAACCGTTTCGTTTCAACGAATCCCTTTTGCCAGACCGGCCTTGATGTCCCCGTTTGTTACCGTTCCTCCAGTCGCGTTTTCGTCTTTTATCGACGACGCTTCGGGAATTACGGAGATAAGCGTCAGCCAGCCTCGAAGACCAGGGATCGTTTATCGGGCAGTGTTCCTTCCGCGGGACTTTGAATCGCCCCGGTTTCGCAGAGGCAATTAAGTCCCCGTGGCGCTCCTCTTGCTCCGGCGGAAACAAAGAAATCTCGCGTCTTATGAAAGAGTTCAAAGAGCGTCAAGGCGAACGCTGGAACGCGAGCGAACTGCAGCAGATATTGCGTCGAGTCTGGTTCGCCTTAACGAGCCGTGCCTGTCGTTGAAAAATGAAGCTCAAAGAAACGCTTAGCCGCTTCGAAGGTGCTGCCTTCGAAATTACGAAGCGGGGCTTCTACGGCTCGGCCGGAAATTCGAACGGGCTGAATGCAAAACAGGGGACAAGCTCGAACCGGCGAAACAAATGACTCGTCGTTCCTCCGTCGTTATCTACCTTCCAACCAACCGTTCCAAGCTTTCCAGTGGCAAAACCCCGAGGCCGCGGTTTCCGGGCTTTCGGAGCAAACCTAACCGGAGGATCGCGTCGGCCGCGTCCCGAAGACGCCCTGAGACGCCGTGAAACGGACACCGACTCCGTTCCTCTCAAGATTGATGCCCTCCGAGTCTCGAACGAGTCGTCGATTGGCTGGAATCGACTCTGGTTTTTAAACGCGCGTATTGTACGCCGAGCGGATCACGAGCACGTTCCTTCTCTCTCCGTTTCCTCTTCCGTTTTCTCCTTTAGTTCGACCCCCTCGACGGTAATAAAACGCGGGGCTTCCCTTATTTCCGAGATATCGTCCTTTTTTTTACGATGTTCCACCGGCACGATATTATGGATCACTCCGTTGTCGTAGTTCCTCCTCTGAAAATGGAAATCAGCCATCGTGCCGGAAGATACGTATGAAAATACCCCCGACCCGGTTAATATTTCACTCACCGTTATTCTCTATTTGGAGAGCAGCGACGAGGGAGAAGAATCATCGACACACCGACGATTCCTTTCCCCGAGCTTTCGAATCTCCTCCCTTCGATCGGTCCCGAAACGCTTCCTCCGCCGGAAGCCTAGTCGACGAAACTTCGAATCTTCTCCTCCGAATCGACCTCTCTCCCACCCCGGGGAAACCACCTTCAGAGAGATTCTCCAAGAAATTGTTCCATCGAGAAAACTGGATCCCCTTCTGTCTTCTTTCGACCACGCTGTAGAATTGCCGATGGAATTCGATTTTTCGTTAAAAGCTCGTCGAGTACGTATACCTCACGCATGAGTTGGATCACACGGTCGCGAACTAGGAGGAACGTTGTTCGACGAAAGACGCGGAGCCACGGTGGACGGTGGAAGAATTCGAGCAAGATTAAAGAAGATCCCGCGGCTTTTCGCTGTCTAATGGGAAACTCAAACAGGCCGGGTGTGGCCGCTCCGGGGGGGAGATCGAAGGTACGTGGCACCTCTACGATTTGCCTGAGAATTCGGAAGCGTCGGGACGACGCGAGAGCGCCGCCGTGGATTTCCCACGTCCCAGGAACCCGGCCGACAATCACGGAACGAGAACTGGCTGTTTACCCAAATAATTCCCGAATTAGCGATACCGCTGGCTGCCGACTGTTATCCCTTTGCCTGGTGATTTTACAGTTTCTCTTATTGTTTAGAGCAACGCCGCTACCTCTGCGGTACGTGCTCCGCGCGCAATTAATCCCGGCGCTTTGAATCGTGGCAGGCTTAATTCGACGCCTAATTCTTCGGTTATTCGATTCCCACAGACGCAGCCGGTCGGTGGTTGTTCACGCGTCGAGGGTCGTTTCGTACGATGCGAGGCGAGATTCTCCATCACGCGGACGAGCGCGCTCGCGCGCGTGAGAACGGGCTGGAATTTTCGAAACGGCCGTAGCCAAGGGATACGCGTTTCCGAAGAATAATGCATACAAAGCGAGCCGGTCGGGGGTTGAGGCTCGGCGTAATACGGCGCGCGGTGGCGAAAAGTAATGGGAAAAGTGCAGCGGGGAGAAAAAAGAACGGACGTGGCCCCGGTTTCCATTTCTCACTGGAATTCCGTCGAAACGGGCAAACCGACGTATTCCTGCGATGCAAGAAGCTCGTGGCTGTTGTCTCGCGTCTCTAGCCCTATTCGCCCTCGCAAAATTAGCGATACTTTCGCCCCGCTTTCACCTGGAACGTCGCCAAAGACGTTCGAGCAGTCGTAAATTTCCAATGACATCGGAAGACTTCGATGATTAGAGGAATAACGAGGATCGGTCTACTATCTGGGTATTCGGGTCGGTATCGGGAAACTGGAGAGACAAGTTGGAGCTAAATTCGATTACATCTATTATTCGGGAACGATCAGCCGCGTGACAGATGGAACACCGCGGATCCTATAATCGGTCATTTATGAGCCATTCGATAGAACAAGTCTTCCGAGTTTCGAGGAATTCGTTTATATATAGGTACCTTGGCTCGATGGTGGTTACTTATCGGGGAAGAATAGCGTCCCGCGAGGTAAATTTATCTCGGAGCTGTGAACCGCGAGCTTCTTCGCTGTCGTGAACGTGGATGGAGAAATTGGCGCGTGGACGCGCGACCAGGTTCAACGATCCTCTCGCGCGACGTGGTCCAGGATGGGGGAAATCGGTTTGAAAAAGCCGACGGTGGTGGGCTGCATCCACGCCGGCGGTCGATGGCTGCGTGGACGAACATATATAATAACGTAAACTAGGTGGCAGGGAGGAGCTGTCCAGAGTAAACAACGCGGTGGCCCAGGACTAATCGGCGTTCGGGCTGGGTTATGGGTTCCCACATCGAATCCCGTGGCATTATGGGACCCGTCCAGCTCTCACGCCTCTCTCGCTCTCTCACTCTCTCTCTCTCGCCCTCCCTTCTGTCTGGCTGGCCTCTCCGGCCTCTCTGCCAGGACCAGCCTAGACCAGTTTACCGTGGCTAGAGCCACCGATAACTACGTACGTGAGAGCCGGGCTTAATGTTGTCGATACACCGTTAAACGGCCCCCGTTTCAACGGGGAATTTCGAAAGTTCCGATCATTCGGGACACACCGCTCCTCTCGGCGACATTTGTTGCCGTAATTAATTCTCGCCTCGAGTTCTCCGCACACGGTCGTAGCCTGGACCGATCCTTCCGCCACGGCGATCCCCTCGCGGTTCCCTGTTCCTCCATTGTCTCAATTTCTTTCCACCGTTTCTTCTTTTTTCTTCTTCCTTCTTCTCAAACGAAAGTCGAAACGCGCGAGTTGAAGCAAAGCGGCGGTTAAACCGTAGGAAACTCGGTCGAATTGGCAATATCGGTGCGCGAACGAGTGGAGAGGAGAGGTCGGTCCAGGTACCGAACGACACTAGGCGAAACTCGCAGCCAGCTCGTGGAGGGAAGTTTAAACGGTACCATCGAGCTCTAACGGGCGCGTGAACGCAGGATATCAGGCATAAATATTCATAGTCAATCATCTGGGAGTGTCCGGGGTGGGTGCTTCAAAGGGAATCTTCGAATTCGGTCCGCGTTGGGACACAGAGTCTACTCTCTCCCGATGCACCGCCGGGAGCGATCGAGCAGACAGAGCGGCCGTAGGCGGGAACGAGACGGCGAGTGGGCCCAGGCTGGCGAGAAAGAGAGACGGAGAGGGAGAACTATAAGGGAGGCGAAATTGCCCGCTAATGTCATAATTATATAGCCGGGCGGAACGCGGCAGGAGAATGAGACAGGGTGAAAGAGAGAGAGAGAGAGAGGGAGAGGGAGGGCGAAACGAGCAAAGACGAGCAGCGAGACTCCGAGTTCGATCGAGGATCCGTCCTCGCGTTCCGCGCCCTTTGAACGGCCGATTAATTTATTCGCGAGTGCGTCGAACACCGGTGAACCGATGCTAACCAACGGAGGAAGCAGCAGCTCCGAGGCATGCAGCCCCGACTGACAGCCAGCTTTCAATTTGCAGCCTAGACTTCCGGTCGCGTCTCCGTCTGCGCGCGAGGGAAACGATCCTGCGACAACCAAGTAGTTGGGTAAACTGCCTGTTCCGGCTACGTTCCATGCAGGTAACACAGGGGATGATCGAGGAGGAGGCTAGACCGATAGACTCTCGGTGCTAAGCAACTTCCTTTTCCCGTCGAAGCCAGGATTTTCGCGACCTCGCGCCAGATTTGTTGCATCGGGGGGGTTCGTTGACGAGAAATTTCGTGCATTGGCGCGACGAGTTTGCCAAGATTGACTTTTGCCGAGGGAAATTGGGCGAAAATACAGGACGAGTGCGGGTTATTGGGCGATCCGTGGAAATAATAAAGCCCTCGAGATAACGATACACGAGGGATCTTTAAAGTCTCGCATTAAATTCACGATTTAACGTTTCCAGCGTAATTAATTAAAGCCCCCGAACCTGGGATAACCTGGGATATCCTTTCTGCCAATGGTCGTGCTTTCCGCCTCGAAAAAGCTCCTCGAGTCGATGTGTCGTGCATTCTTCGCGAGCCAATGAATCATTCGCGGCCGTGCTCTTTGTGGTGGCCGAAATACAAGGGCTGCTGGCCCCTGCGGGCCCACCCGTCTAAATCTAACACGATAAGTAGGCGGTGCCGATTAATCATGGTAAACTCGGCTGGTACCGCTCCGATTCCCACCCTCTCTTTCTACGCCGTTGTCCCTCTCTGTCTCCTGCCCCGTAAGTCTGCATACATCCGTGAGGAACACGTACACGCATACAGGGTGGTCGCAACGGGTTTAATCGGGTGTCTTGGATTTTACTCGTGCGAGTCGATCTCGCTGACTGGGAAAACGGTACGCGCGAACGTCGATCGCGAATTATTTCCCGCCAGGCGTGTTCGCGCTGGTTTTTCAGCGAGGAAACGGGACGAGGATGGTTTTTAACCGTGACACCCATGGAACTCGTGGAATTTCTATTTCGAATACCCCGTTCGGTGTATAAAAATGCGCGCGTTTTCATTTTCGTGCTCGTAACGGCATCGAGGCGTCACAAAGGACCGCCTTCGCCGTGAGTAATTTCACGGGTGGTATTTACGCGAACAATAGACGGTAATCGAAATTCCCCAAAGCACGAGCGCTCACATTCGACTCGGTTCTGCCGTTTCGTCCCGCAAAGAGGAACCGGTGGACAAATTCGTCGAGAGACCCGGGGACAACGCGTTGGCGAAGATCGAGATCGGGAGTGTCGTCGGACGCGAAACGGAACAACGGAATTATTTAACCACCCTGTGTGTGCGTGCGCGGACGGAGCTCGCGGCGTATCCCGTAAGATTGAGACCTCCTCGCGTCGGGACTCACGCCGGGCCCCGTGTGAGGCCCCCGGCCTCCCCCTGCCCCCCTCGGGCCCTCGAGACCGCCCTTTCCGCCTTTCTTTTAGAGGCGAGGGGCCCACGATGGAGGTCCGCCGTGCTGCCCACACACCGCGCGACGCAAGAATCATCGAACGATTTCTTGGCGCGGAGCAAGAAGCATTTACATCTTCTTCGACCGCTGACTTTTTTGCGTCCTCGCCTAGAACCCGCTGCTGCCCTTTCCATCCTCTCCTCTCCTCTCCTCTCCTCTCCTCTCCTCTCCTCTTCGTCCTCCTCGTGTCTAAGAATTCGACGACGGTATGCAGCACGAGGCCGCAGCGTCAGGCCACGCCAGTTTAAAGGGACAAAATCTTCCCGATTTTCCGGCCCAGGGTCCAAAGGGGAGCACACGGTTCCGGGTCTCGAGACCTGTAACTTCCTCGAGAGTTTCCGCGGAATCGAGGCTTCTTCCTCGTCAAGAAGATATATATATATATATATATATATATATATATATATACGAGGGAGAGAGCGGGAGGGAGAGTATCGGTTGGCGTGTAAGCGTTTAAGAAGCAGTCGAACAGCGAGGATGCCTCCTCTGTCGAGAAGTTTTTCACCGGGACTACCGGAGGGATTAACTTCTTGCCCTGGAAGCGGAAACTTTAAACGAACGTTAGATGCAAGTTTTATTGCGTGCCCGTGCTTGAAAGGCTTGTCAAAGTGTAACGGCTAAGTGCTTCCACGCTGCTCTCGACGAGTGTCGATAGCTCCTTCGTCGGATCGATGGAGCGTCAAAGGGAGTCGAATTGTTCGTAGCAGTACCTACGGAATATTTAATTAACCGTTTCGAGCGTGTTCCCCGGGGAAAAACTGCCGGGAACGGATTTCGAGCGATCGCAGGGGAAGAGGGTTCTCGACGGAGAACGGGAACACGGGTGACAGAGAAAAATGGCCGCGATCGGGGGTGGCGTCGGGCCGGAAATATTCTCGAGATTCCGCGATTGGATGCATTTGCACGTCAAAGCGCGACGATAACAACCTTCTTCCTCGTTCTAACGACGATAATGCTAATACGCTACCCCGTTTTATATTTCCACGGCAGCTCGAGACGTGGAACGAGCTTTCTGCTTCTTCGAAACGTCCAGGTGATTCCACTTACCAGAACGAACGGATCGAAATTGCATTCCGTCGGACGTGCTTCCTGGGAAAATACAATTAACCACTTCCTGCGGTTCAAGATGCAGCCTCGAGGGAAGAAGTCGCGGAATTTCTCGCGAAAAGTGTTTTACCCCGGCGATTATTCGATCTTTCCACCATCTTTCTGTTATCCCTGCGTCTGGGAAGCGCAACGCTCCTCGAGACGCAGGAGCGACTGCCTCGCTGTACCGACGATGTGCGCGATGTTACAAAGCGATATTGACCCTAGTCGACTTCCGGCAAACGCGATGAAAAATTGCACACGTTCTTCCGTATCTCGGAGCGCCACGGTGCGACGGTTTCCTTCTTTAAATTTATAAGCTGCACGGGACTCTAAATGAATTTTGCATACGCTCGTTTCGCTCTGTCTGCATAGATACCTGCAGGTAGACACCGGCGAGCGACCATCGTTGATCCGGTATTCCGTACTGAAATTCCCTCGCACGAGACGTTGGATTACTGGTTCGACGTTTCGAGAGGGCGAAAAAATGGATTTTTTCCATAGATTCGTTGGAAAAAATCGAGCTACAGGAATCGTTCGAGTCCCTTCGTTTCGAGACTCGGTTGAGGGCAGGAGAGGAAGGACTACGGCGAAGTCATTACAAGCGCAGAAACGAAAATATCGATAGAACGTCGGAGGTGTGCAAGCGTTCATGAGCGAAAATCCAAGGGCGGTCCGAGTGATTAATCATCGGCTCGGTCGTTCCTCTCCTTTCGTTTGCGTGTTCTCCTCCGCCGTGTCACGGAGAAGTGTCTTACCAGTCGATCTGTCGGTGAATGATGCGGCCTCGTGGATCGTGCCCGGCATTCCGTTCCCGTGGCTTCCGTTCCAGGGAAGTCCTATCGCGGAACTTGCCCCGAGATTCTCCTAGCTATTGGATCATCCTAGACTCTCGTGCCAGGGAACAGGCTCCCCGGGGATGTTCCGTTCATCCTGCTACGTTTTAGGAAGAAATTTGGGTCCGTTTCGGGGAGGAATGGAAAAGAGAAATAGCGGGAATGTACGTGGTTTCCGTTCGGAATAAAGCGGGGCCGCGGAAGAGGGGGCGAGAGCAATTTACCGCGACGCTGATCACTTTTCTCTCGGCGCCGGTGTCAAAGGGTGGAACGAATTTCCGTTTCTAATTTCTCGCCCAGTGATTGTTAATTCTGATGACCGTGCCTTTGATAAACGCGGGAATTATGCCGCGCACCGCGCTTTGAATTTCGATCTCGTTCCGTCAGACGCGAGTCGCTGGTCGGCCATTTTCGCGACTATTATCGAGGCTGGTTTCCTCGTTCAACGACGATTCATCCGAAGCAAAAATACAAAGTCGCTTCGTTACGGCCGTGTGTCACTCCGCCACCTTTCCACCCTCGCTGTACTCGCCATTTCGCAGCGACGAACGAACGGCCCGTAAATCTCTCGAACGATTCGCTAACGCGCAAAACATTGCTGCTTATCGTTCATCGCCGCTCGGGAGGAATCATCGCTGCAGACGGAAATCTAAAAAGAATATATCCCCTACGAAAGAAACAACCCGATTACAGTCGTTATATCGTTCCCCGAACGCAACACCGATCATCCAACCAAAGAGCCATCAATCTTAACTACCCCGCGAACCGAGGAGGGAGCAACTTATCGAAATCCCATTGGACGCGGCTCGTTACGCGTTCGCGAAGAAAAACACCGCGAATCCCTACTCACGAGCGGCGCAAATAACTCATCCCACGCGAGCAGCCGATCCGCGGTGGCGCCAGGCTTCTTTACGACGTTCTGGACGCCGTTCATCCCCCGGCGTCGGTGACCCTAAGCAACGGGGGAGCCGTGGATGCCGATATACGGTTACGACGGTTCCGGTGGCTCTGTGTGCCCCGTCGCCACGACGACGTATATAAAAGTATCGCGAACGCGGAAAGCTCTTGTTGACGTTATCCTCATCTCGTTTCGACGCGAATCTCCCCTCTTCGTTAGTAGAAGCTGCATAGAAGCTGCTTGCGACTGGCGACGCCGGGAGCGGTGGCGCCATCTTCTCTTGCCGCTATTTGCTAGAAAAATTACGCTTTCCTCTAGAAATTTCGAAGGAAATCCAACTTCTATCCTTATCAGACGGAATGGTCCGTCTTTATTTCCCGTATCATTTTTCTCTCCAATTTGGAGGTGAAACGTTAGCCGAGACGTTCGGCGATGGTTCCTCGGGAACGCGCAGAGACTCTCGATCGGGACGATAAATCGACGAGGTCGATGGAAAAAATTTCGCCGCGAGAGCTACCTCTCTCTCTGCTCGGTCAGGCTAGTTCGAGGAGCATCGGCGGCTGTACAAACGAACGGGACCCGAACGACGGCCCGGGGACCGGGGCGTCAATTATCGAGGCGGTCGAAGAAATCGTTATCGCGACAATCAGAGTGTGGCGACACACCTCGGCTCATCGTAAATCGCATCCGTCACTGATTGGCCCTACCGCCGCGAGAAAAACGCGGCCTCGCCCGCCGCCGCAGCCAGGGCCGGCAAAAAAATTCTCAAATCCGTTTACGTGAAATCCGCCTGGCCAGCCGTCAAGATCGCTAATGCCGTCGGTAATTAGTCACGATTTTTCCACGCCCGCCTATCCACAATCCGTCCAGCCGAAATCGATCTCGCCGTCCATCGCGACGTGGCTCGTTAAAAGAGGGAGAAAAGAGGGAGAGAAAATTCGAGTGGGATTTATCTCGCGTCCTTTCGGTTTCCCGAAAGGGGGCAAAAGAAATCCCTGGATCGCGAATCCGCCTTCGGGAAGTCCGGTTGTTTGGGCCAATTGGACCGTTCATAAGGAGATAAGTATGACACGTTCGATCTGGAAAGTTTCTTCGTTTCGAGGTACACCGCTCGGCCAGAAGTTTACGAATCATTGAGCCTGCGGTCCGAATTCTTCTCGGGATACTTTATAGCGATCCCTCCGAACGGAACGACCTCGATAAACTTCCTCCCTGGGACCCTCCTCGATGCATGAAAAGTTTCCCGGATCGCGTGTTCGATCCGGGCGAAAGAAGAAATATAAATATTTCCGGAAACTAACCCGTCCTCGGTCTAATAGCACCGGTTCCTACCGATTCGAATCTACCTATCTCGACGTCGCGCCACGTTTTGGTAAGAAATCCAGGATAAACGAGTGCGGCGAGGGTAATCGAAACGAGTAGTAGGCGCTGGCATGGCCGACGAGGGAGCTGAGCCCCGATACGGAAATCGATTTACGAGGGTGGAAGAGGGTGGAATCGGAAGATGAAGAGACCGGACGGGAGAGTAAGAAGTGGAAAATAGAAGGTCGCGGAGCGTTTAGATGCCTGCGAAGGCATCAGCCGGGCGAACGACGTTAAATAAGTGATGGAGGACGGTGGCGTTCGAGGGGCCGCGTTTCGATGTGCTCCACCAGCCGTCCCGGCCTGTTCCATTTTTCAGTTCGGCAAAGTAGCTGCACCGCGTGCATTATGCAGCCGGTTGCTGACGGACGACCGGGAAGAGCCTTGAACCGTCCCGTTACGCTGTCCCGCGTCTTCTTCGCAGTAACTCGCGTCTCCGGAACTTTAGGAGCAGTTTCGTGCCTCCTTCGCTGTCTCCTTCGTAAGAATTAAAAAGCCTAGGGATCCAAGTCTTTCTTCTCCCGCGCGCGATAGAAAAATCACGAAGCGTAACGACGAGTGTTGCGTTTTGCTAATGAAACTCCGATTCAAAGCTTGCCGCTGTCATCGTCTGCTCGTTGATTCATGCCGAGTTTAATTTCGTCGGGAATAATTGGTCCAGATTTCGCTGGTCTGCGCAATTTCGAACGGAACGTCGGGATCCTGCAAATAATCCACAATTTTCCGTCTCTTTGTTTCTTTCCCTCCCCGTCCTTCATCCCGTGCATCATTAATTTCATTTATTACCATTAACGTGGTTTCGCGAATACACGCGTATTTGCCTCGCCTTTAATTTCATTCGCAGTTTCCCTTCGAGTGGAGACTTCTCCGTTCCCGTCCGCGTAATCCGACAATGGACCGTGGGTTCGCAGTGACATATCCGATTTCGTGTAATGTTCCCTCGAATACCATTATCGAGTAGCATACATACCGGTATTAAACTGACTTCTCGTTGAAAGCCCGCGGAAGAAGAGTTGGAAAAACGAATCGCGAAAAGCTACGTCGTTTCGTTTCATTTATAATCTCCGCGTAATACTCATCGTCTTCCATCTCGCGCTCGTTTCGCTGTCATCGGGCGCGCGCTGTTTCTCCAATAAAATCTCCGAAATCCCTTTTCCCGTGTCCGCTGACAGGCCGACGGAAGTGAAACGGAAATGGGGAATGGAAAAATCGCGCAGCAGCTGGCTGGGCCTCGTTAGACGCGCAAACTCGTCGAATTACAACGTCCAAATTCCCGGCTTTGATTCTCCGCACGCCGTGGCAGAAGACGGTCTTGAACAGGATTACGGTAGATAGGCTGCTGCCAGCTAGAGAAACGCTTCGGGGAGCAACGAAAATCCGTTTTGCCATTCGACAAAGTGTTGCATTATGATGCAAGAATATTCGCGAAGAAGATTCGCGCGTCTCGTAAATCTCCCGTCGTGCAGGATCACGTCGTTGAAATATTCGCCGGACAAAGTATCGTGCATTCTAATTGCAGGAAAAAGAACTACGATCCCGTTGCTGGCGCAACGTGGCCGACATTGTGGATAAACGCAAAGGTGGAGCAGGATTGGGGTAACTCGTTCGGAACGACTGGTCCGCGATCAACCCTCCACGACGTTTAAGGGAATTTCCGTTCTGCGGTCTCTCGTCGGGGCTGAAATTTGTTTGTCCCGTCTGATCCGGCTGGAAATTCGTCGGTTCGGTGTGCGCGAGATCTCGAGTTGGCAAATTTGTTACTCCGTGCTCGACGGCCGACGAGATGGGAAGAAAGGAACGAGGGGAAATTACGCGCGACGGGTCGCAAAAATGGCGGACGATGGTCGTGGATCATCGGGAGATTGGTTAGCAATTCCAGCAGATTCCATTTAGCACGACGAAATACAAGGTCCGAATGGTAAACGTCAACGCGCGGTAAACAGACCAGATTGATGCTCGAAAACGGTCAAAACTGCAACAACTAAACCGCTTTGTAACAGAGATTATAAGAATACCAGATAGGAGCTGAAACTCAATTGGCAAAACTTTACTTGATGTTTACTTTCGGCCCGATTTGCCGTCCACGAGTCTGGCACGTGATATTCACGTTTGGTCCAAAATCTTCGTCACGGGTCAGACTCGTTCAAGTGCGAGAAAGGGATTAACGAAAGGAATCTGGGAAATTCGTTCGGATTCGTATACACGCGCAATTTCGTTCTTAAGAAATACGAAATGAATCTCGTATCGGTGTCGTTTTCCGGGATTATCTGAACTGCTCGATTTTCTCGTGCAAACTGCTCGCGGGAAAAAGAAGCCGATCGGAGTCCTCTTATATCGTTAGCATGCACGACACGCGCGCGTCGCGTTATCCTACAAAGCGCGCTCGAGAGGACAATCAGCGTTATACTTTTCGCCGCTGTGTAAATCGAGCGAAATTACTGCAATTTCTCTGGATCGGCGCGCAGCACCGGGGGCCATTTTGCATAATATTTGTCATATCGCGTAACGAGCACTGACAACTCGGATAACGCGCGGTATTTCGTCCCTAAATCGCGTTCGTTTCGAGCCCCTATCGATCTAGGCGCGATTCACGGAGAAAAAGAAGCGACAGGGACGAGAGCGGAGCGAGCAGGGGACGATTGGCGAACACGTTGTTATCCGCTATTTGTCGGCCCTGTACGCTTGCATTATTTCGATATCATTTCCCGGCGAGTATGTACATCGAATCGCTCTCTGCTCGTTACACGATGATTTTCCTCCCCGTGTTACACCCCGGTCGGCTCGTTTCGCACCGTCGACTCGTATGCGGAACACCGATATATTTCTTCTTCTCCTTGCACCCAGCCTCCGCGCGGTTTATTTGCGAAAAAGCGTTTCGATTCCGGGACCGGGGCTCGTCCGTGATCACGCGTGTGCCCGTTTGTTCAGCGCGCGAATTAGCTATCGACGGGTTATTATTTTCATAAACGTTTATTCGTAAACAGATCGAAATTCGATATTCGTCCGAATTCATCGGGCATCGTATCTGCCTGCAGCTGAATTTCGAAAATTGCGCTGCGGGAACAATTAAAAATCACGATCCGGCTAATCGCACGGACGAAATGAACGGTGGCGGAGCTTTAATCGAGCCAGCGAGAGTCTTCCGGTTAGGTGGCGCCAGCGTGAAACTCGACCGGCTACTTATGCAAACTACCCGCGAAACTGATCTCATATTCCGCGGCTACGGGCCCGCCACGGCCACTAAGTATTCCGC
>NW_016908489.1:968507-983731 GCF_001483705.2 Eufriesea mexicana | reverse complement strand
CTGCCACAGAGTTTTACCGATCGATGCGGCCATAATTATGCCTGGTGCCCGCCGGTGCGGCGAAATTCCATTTTCCGAGACGAGCACAGTTCTACCGCGGCCATTACGCGTCTTGCAATACGCGCCGTTAGGCTTGCGGTCGCTTTATGGGACCGCGAATTTTCACCATACTTTCACTATACCACCGGTGCGCGAACACGCTTGGGTTCGTTCGAATTGAAAAACAAGGTAAAGAAGAATTTTCGCCGCACGAATTTCTGGGACCGATTACGGAGCGATCGGGAATCGAGAGTGCTGCGCGGATTTTTATATTAATCGTACGTTCGGTGAATGGAATCGCGAGGATTTTCTCCCTTACGCGAACCACGATAGTTATCCGTTATGCAACGAGGCTTGTCACGCCGTATGACTGTTATCGAGCCGTGAATGATTTCAGCCGGCACGACGATACATCACGCATCCTAGGCGATTCGCCCCCCGGTTGAAAGAAGCGACGACCACCCTGCTCTCCGCCTTCGAGATCATTTATTTTCACGACGCGGTTGTCACGCGGATCTTCCCAATTTCCATACGCTGGATCTTCCACTCCCTTTCTTCGCTCGCTTCACGTGCCAGGAAGGAAGATCCGGAGACAATCGCGAGCATATGTTCACGCGACAGAGATCGGGAGAACGGGAGACGACAGCTCGTCGTATCGTTTGCGTCACCTACGATTATTAACGACGCGCGGAACTAGGGCCGCGCCGGGGTGGGTAAAATTCAAATTCCGCGGCAATTTATACGTCTTCGGAGGACATTTTCATAGCCGAGCGCGTGAAAAGGAAGGAAGAGAGCGGCTCGTTAAGGGGCGGTTAAGCGACGTCGGGGGAAACTGGGTGAATAATTTAATTAATCGTTGGACCGAGTCGGCGGAGCACAGCCGACGGGCAAGAGCCACGGGAAAAAGTTCTCGTTATCATTCTAATAACGATCGCCGTCTACAAAGAGGCGAATCGGCGATAAGACATCCCGGACTCGCCCACGAGTCCTCCTTATTAATTTGCTTGCACGGTGCAGCCGTCGCGACGCTTATTCACCAGCGTCGGGTATAAATCTGCCAGAGGCAGAGCGCGTGTCGCTGGCCGATCGGACGGGGGTTGCAGCCCTTATCAGGCTTTCTCCTCTGTGTCGGCAGATCGATATCGCCGCTACCTGGTAACCTATCCCGTTAACAAGGCAATCAGGAATAGTTTCTCGATACTGTACGCGCGCACCCGGTTAACTTAATTAGGGCTTGTTCTACGACTGCCGATTGCGCCGATGCGAATCGAATTTACCGACGCCTAGAAATTAGACCGGCTATTTCTAGAACGCCATCTTGAGTTCGCCGCCGAGATCGGATTTAAAGAATGTGACGAATTGTCGTCGACCCTGATGTATTAATAAACAACGGAATTCGAATAGGGCTTAGAAACGGAACGTACCGATCTGGGATAATCGAATAGACGTTGCCTCGTGCTAAGTTTATCTTTATCCTGCTGGTACTCAGGTCCCGTTGCTAATGGTAAATTAATAGGTTACTTAGCCGAACGCGACCGCGCTCGGATCGATATTTATCGGCGATAAACCGCGACGGCCTTTTACGATTGCACCGCCTATCGTTTTAAGGATTTTACGGGGAGGCCTGGCTAAGGCGATCGGGCGTACTTTCCTCGAAGAGATCGCATTATTTATACGTAATGCGTGCGTCCCCGTTTCTCAGCACCGTTCCTTTGATAAACTTTTTATCCGAAAGAAACGGTTGCTTCGCCTCGCGTTCTTCTCTTACGCTTTTCCCCTCTTTTCCACCCGAATCCACGTTTCCCGCTCGTCTTCTTTGAACGGAGAAAACGAAACGTTTGAGGGACACGGCTTTTAATACATATCTTTCCTAGACCGATATACTTCGCCGGTTTCCAGTTAATTCCTCTCTGCAGCATTTGCTAATGGGTCGTTCCACGTACGCGTTTATGAGAAGACCGACCGCGTTAAGGTAAACTTTACCCCCGCGGCTTTCCGCAGTTCCTTGGAATTACAATTTCGGTAAAAGGCTCGGCGCAGAGATCGTTTGCAGCGGCAACGCGCCCCTATCCGAGCTTTATATACGCGTTCGCAAAAGTTCCCGGCTCCGGCACGCTTTTACCCCCGGAACAACGCGTTGCACCACGGACCCGGGAATTTACCGCGCGCCCCCCTTTCGACCGTCTCGAAACGCGGCTGTTTCTTTTCCGAAAATCGTCCGCGAATCGCGCAACCGCGCATGCTCTCAATCCCGAGAGGTAACGAGAACGGGAGCGGCTATCTCGTTTAACGATTGTTAAACACGAACGACCAACGCCTCGGCAATTACCGACACCTTAGGTACCCCGTTTCGTTTGCACACGGAGCGCGCACGCTCGATTCCCCGTCGCGGCTCGGAAAGCTGCTACGGGGTCCTATGGTTATCCTTTTCCGCGGTACGTCGTCGACGCGCGTCGAATTCCGCGCAGAAATTGCCTCCTTTGGAAAACTTTCGGAAACAATGAGGCCGCGGGCTCGAATCGCGCCGGCGGCGAGGCGGCTTCGAGCACCGATTTCGATTAACCGTGAAAGCACTCTCGGTGTGCATGCACTCGCACAGAGACAATGTCGAGCACGAGCACGCGGCCGACGTGGAGCCGGGAAATCTTCCCCCGTGATCAACTCTATATTATTTCCGGTGGAAAGAGGCTCTCGCGCGGCTCGAGTGGCTGCAGGGGCGGCTTCAAACGCGATCCCACGGTAATTGGTTCACTTAAACGCGGATCGATACACAATTAGAGGGTAATTAGAGTGCCAATTAAGAGGGGACTCGGGACGAGATCACCGCCTTTTTCACGGTCTTCTGTTTACGCGAGGAGGATACACGCAAGGGGGTTCGGGGCCGCTTTGAACCGGTCCGTGATCCCGTGGAATCCCTGGACCACTCGCGAGTTTTCTATTCCCTGATTTCGAACGTTCCAGATTTTCCATCGCGAGCAACGGGTTAAGAACGACGGGGGAAAGGTTACGATCCCGTGTTCCCCGGCGAGGGTGGGAATTGTCGGGGACGGGAACGTCGGGGAGCACGCGGAGGGTGGGATAACGAGTTTTTCGTGGGCTCCGGGAGCGGAAGAAAACGCGTATCGGGGAAATTAGGAAGGTCGTACACGATGGCTATTCGAAGGGACGATCGGCGGAGGTGGATCGGCAATTCCGGGTGGACGATCGTTCCGCTTCGGTTGACCACACCGTTCGACCTGACTCGCAATTATCCCTCTCTAACCACACGCGAGATTCGTGTTTGCTATTTATTTATCGCTCGCGCTGCATATTCCACGCGGCCCGGCCAAACAATCGACGGGCAAACATTCGGCCACTGGTACAACGGACGGCCGAATATTTCCCCGGATAATGCATCGTGTCTGGTTACCGCGCGAAATTCCCCCAGTTCCCCTAGTTTCTCCGCGCTTCCACCTTTCTCGCATTTCCCGACCTTTTATCGCCAACGGGCAACACTCGCCTTTGAAGTTTCCCCCGGTTTACCCCGGAGAATTCGCGAGCTTTCCAGGGAACAACTGTAGCAACCTGTTTCAGAAATACCATCGTTCGATCGTCGCCACTCGCGTCCTCGTACGAGCACTCCATTTGGATCGCATAATTATAGTTGAACGGCGGTTTTGGTCGCACTGGTTCACTATGATTACAGGCACGGGCCCGTTTTGTATAACAGGATGCACGGGATGGTTCGAACTTTGGACAAAGTTCGAGATGCGGGTCAAATTTGGACGCCCCCATGTTACAATCAACGCTGCGTCGTGTAACCGGTGTAATCGATTCCGTTGAAACTTGCGCTGCTCGTCAAGCAACGGCGAACTGCACTTTGTCTCCGTGCACTACGCCCTGCTTAGAAAATAGCAGTGTAAAATTACCGTTAAAGTGCAACGGCGATCAACGCGTAGCCTGGGCCGGCATCTGCGCCGACGTTTGATTCAACAAATTGCGTACGGGGGACGAGATATCTCGTCTTTAGCAAGCCGAACGTTGTGCCCGGGCGACGAGATGTCTCGTTTCCAAGTTTCGGTTTAAGGAATTAAACATAGATTCTCTTGTTACGTTACCAGGGTAACGAAGTCTCGCGGATTCTTATTCTAATACCTTATGCGAATTAGGAAGGTGCATATATGCATCGTACAAAGTATTTCTGGATCGCCCGAAAGGTGCGGGATATTGTGAGAGGAATCTTTATTTGTATGACGTCACCCTGCTTCGAGATCTATCTTTGCTTCGAGGAACCATCCAGCTGATCAATTCTCATCATTTATTCAAGATTATATTATTTATTCATTACTAGCACGTATGAGCAATCTGAAAATTACGAAAAACAAAGCGAAAATGATTAAGTGGGAGAGATAAAAGAGAAAATGAAACGAAAATTTATCCTCTCCCTGTCGGGGATACTAGCCGCTAAACTAAGCAGGATTTCGTGCTGGGTTTCATTTGTTTATTGGTACACGATTGCTTACAATGTTTCCTAGCAATTATGTACAAACTCTAGCAGGAGGAATTGGAAAACCCTAGGAATTGGAGGTTATGCAAGAAAGTCCTCGAAATCGGAATCCATCTAGTGGCGAGGGTGCGAGTGATGGTCGCTGATAGAATTTGGGACGGCAGTGGAGTTGAAAGAAAGGAACACTAATTATAAAAGGCGACACTTTAATAATAGATAACTCGACCGGTGTGTGCACTACAACGATTCCACAGAGAGTCAGTCGCTTGAACAAAAGAATTGGTCTGGTGATCGACCGACACGCACACAATCATACATGAGTACGTAATCAAGAAACATTTTAACATCGAGGTTATATGTAAGATGCTCTGTGGATCTGGTTTTATTAGTGTGAATGCAAGTGTGTGAGGTCGAGTAATGGCACGAATGTAGATACGTATGCTTTCAGAAGCGCGAGTGGAAGATCTAGAATGCGTGGTGTTGTGCAGTTGCTACGGATCAGAGTCAACATGTTACAAGGAAGTTCAGTTTGTTATGAGAAGCGTGAGAGTGAACAATTCTTATATAAGGCGTGCGTTAATTTATAATTTTGTAATAAATATACGATTCGTATACAACAAACTCACAGTCTCGACTCGTGTGTTTAGCATTCCAACAGTCGTTACAGCTGAAACCAGCAGTATTTTGTTCCTTCCCCTTTTTCCTCTCCTACAATTCCTACAATTACCCTATCCTTGCTCGTGATTACGATTACGAGACACTTTTCTGTCGAGTATCTTGCGCTACTCGCGTCTCTCCAACGACTCGCGATGCTCACCCAGTTCGACATCTCCGACCGATTTCATCTAGATCCGAAAGTAGTCTCCCTCCGTTCCTTCTGCCTCTTTAACCTCTTTCGGAGAAAGAGGAAATCGACGAGTCCTTAACCTAGACCTATCGATTGCTACCCCAACAGCGCCAGAGACTCCGACGAAGCGCTGCAGAGCCTTTCGAGATGGGACAAACGGAAGCAAACGGACAGACCAATCGTGGTATTTTTCCATCCCCATGGCAAGCTGTCCAATTACGCACGGTGAAATCCGCTCCACGCTTCGTTCGTGGACGCGAGGCAAATTAAGTGTCGTCGAGGAGCGTGGCGCGATAAAAGAAGCCCCCTCCGTTGCAGGACGAAAATCGTGGGGACGGGGGTAATTCGATTCCTGGCGAAATCGCTAACCTGCCATCGCGTAATCCGCGACTGGGGATCTTACCGTGGAAGAAACGCGAGTTTATGGAAATGGAGGAACAACCCCTCCACGTCCTCCTCTCTTCTCTGCAACCGTATCCGTTGTTTAAAGCACGAGGAATTTCCAGTTGCGTAGCACCGGTCGCCTCGCTTTAATCGCCTATAAATTCGCGCTGGTTAACGTTCTTCTTTAACCTCGTACGTTAAATTTCCGTCTGTCGTTGCTCGTTCTTCCGACGATACGGCGCAGGGGTGGAGAACGATCGTTGGGCGAATCGAATGGCTTCCGTAGATGCTTATCCGGCGTCGTTCCCAGCGTACGTCGGGGTAACTGTCGCTCCAACTTTCCGTTACACCGTGTTTTATCGTTCTTCACGCGACGTTTCGATTCGAGGCATCGATTTCGTTAATAACCACCCGCGGTGCGCGTCGCGTGAACGAGATCGTTCGGCAAGGTGGCCTCGTGTTTTTAGCGTTACCGTAGTTGCTCTTCGGCCACTCATTAGCCGGGGTTGCAGTTTCGTGTCGATTATTGGAACATGCTTGTCGACGTTCCCGCGGGGAGAGAAGGGGGCTGGACAGACGAGTACGATACACGCTCGGTTTCCACGTCGAACGAGTCATCGGTACGATGGACATCCCTCGCGGATCGTGGGTAATTGAACGAATAATCAGTTTGTATTTCGTTATCGGCGAAAGTGGGAAAACTGCGTTTGCTTTGCCACCGACGAGCACGATTTTTTATTAGCATCCCGGTAAGAAGTGAAACGGGAAAGACAGGGGCCGGACGGGGTGGGTGGTGCGCGTGGACAGGAGGAAAATTATACAATTACTCGGTGGGAATTAGGTTTTCCCGGTGGTTAGCAGCACCGTGCTTACTCCTCGTTAGGGAATGACATATCGCCGCGGCTGATTAAGGACAAAGTGACGCGTATTAAGATGAAAGTCTGAGATACAAGGCGAAATAGCCGGCGCTGATTCGCTGATTCCGAAAGTAATGCAAATTAACTGCGCCACGCGGCGTAACATGGCGTGTTCGCGACCAGAAGATAAAAGGATCCGGGATTACATCGCATTACATCGTAATCCATTACCCGGTATCACCTTGTGTGCTTTACCTGCCAGCATGTTCGTTCCGCGAGCGAAATTGCCGTTTTAGATTCGCGAACACGCCCATCCTGTCTCCTCTCGCCTAATCGACGCCACTCGTCGATGGTCATTTTCGACTATGCCATCGCTGCAGTGGAGAATCTCGGCGGTACACCGCAGTGGCGTGAGACACGCGACCGTTCCTAGATGCCTTCATTCGTCGCTTTTGCTACTTACGATTAGAGGAACCGCCATCCGGATTGATTTATTCCTCTTCTGCTCGTTACTCCGGCAAATGGGACACGTTTCCGTTAACCCTTCCGATTTAACAGCCTCGTTCGCGCTACCACGCTAAGAGATAATCCCAACGGGAGCGTACTCCGCTCTGCCGATCGTTATAAATCATCGAGAAATTTTAACGATTGGCTAAAGTCACCGTCGATGCGTCACCGATGACAGCTCGGCTACAGTCATCGTTGCTACACCGCGAGCGTCGGACGTTAATTGACCATAGTGATCGTTAGCACACTGCGAGCGTCAGACACGGCTCGACTATAGGGATCATTAGTACACGGCGAGCGTGAGACGTTGGGTAACCATAGTCACCGTTATCCCGTCGCGAACGCTGCGACTATTATCACGGTCGGCATCGAAGAGGTTAATAAGCAGAGAGACGGTGTGGGTGGTAGGCAAACAATCGGTGGACGGACGGGGTTAAAACGAAATCGCGCCTAACCAACGGCAACCGACGTCTCCGTTTTATCGTCGCAGACGGACAGCCATAGTCGAGGGCGTCGCCGTTTGCACAGCGAAATTATTAGGACGATCCACATATCGGCGTTCCAAGTCCATTTAGAACGTTTGCAAAATGAAATTAACGTCGCGCTACAATGTAATCCGTGACCCGGAATCGCTGTGCCGCATTAGGCGGCTCCACGTGTCCCATTCTGGCAGCGTCTGTTTGCGAAACGATATTAGTATTACTGTCTCGCTATCTGCGGTTACAATTTCCACGGGTCTGGATCTTCGCGCGCGGGCCTGCAACTTCGCCGTCGTCTATCTTGCGCCGCGTAATTGCCACTATTTTATTACCAACCCGCCACGAGCCTACGTGCCTCCCTGCGTTCCTTCGCCTCGCCGAGTTTTTCGTTACTCCGTTAAATACCAAGTGCCTCGATTAAAGGGAAGAAAGTTCGACGAGGACGACGCGAGCCTCCATTTGCTCGCCACTGCTAATAAACCGCGGGGTTTCATCGATCCGCGAACAATAACTCGCTCTCTCGGGAAACGCTCGACTTTCCAAGAAATACTCTGCACCGGGGATGGACCATTTATAGACCGATGTCGAATACACTTGATTTTTCCTGTTGCCGATCTCGGTGTAACGGATTCGTGCATATTCACGAAATTTCCAGAAGACACGTATTCGATAACAAGTCTATATGGAGCAGAGACGAAATATTCATCGCGCTTTATACACTCGAGATTAAATCATAACGGATTTTAGGTAAGATACTTAGGTAAGAATTTTCTATCGAATAGCTGGTATACAATTGAAATATCCGTCGGATTAATTTATACGGATGCTGTAATAGCTGTTTCCTCGCCTGGAGAATCGGCGTACGATCTTCGACTACGAGCACATCTGACTCCCCGTACGTTTATTCGATTCGACGAGAGCACCACCGATCGCGAGGCAATTCCGCCCGGTCCTCAGCCCCAAGTCGAGGATCGATGAATTCTGGAGGAAAGATACCCGGGGACGTATCCGCGGCGGTGTCGTAGTAGCTGGTGCTTTGCTAGCTATGAACGAAATACCGCGCGAACCTGCGAGGCGGAAGGCGAAGGGCGAGCAAGAGAAAAGTAATGGCTAGAGAGATGCTCGAACGCGCACGCCGGCAGACTCTTTGAAAATTTCGAGAATGCCGGAACGCTTCGGCTGTCGTTCCTGACTCTCGCCACGTTCGAGAGTTTTTCTCTTGCCTCGCTGCCTTCGCGTTTTAATTCTCTCCCTGGAGCAGCCCCTCTTCGATCCTCTCTCTCGCCCACTCCCGGTGTACTTTATTTCTTCATTCCTCCTTGGAATTTTTAACTTCCTCGGCTCGCCTCGCAAGGATCCTCGCCCGTTCTGCTTTAAGATCCTCCCGTTACATTTCTAATGGCCGAGAACATGACCGTCGGAACAAACGATTACGAGCTTAATTGCGCCACTGTTCCGAATTCCGAGGCCATTCCGTTGGAGTTGGTCGAGGAGAGCAAACGGGCCACAGCTCTCGCGAATCTTCCCGCCCCGATTTCGCGAAAGTGATCCCAGGATACACCCTTTCTTTTCTCGCCTGGACCCAAGGAATCTTAACCCGTACCTGTTGGCGACCGCTGCGAGAGAAAAGGTTGAAAGGGTGGAATGGGATAGGGTCAAGTAGAGGCAGGGTAAACAGGAAGGGTCACGGGATGGTGAAAGCAGGGGACGCATCTCTTCGAATAGGGGTTTAACAAGGAGGGCAACGAGTGCGCAACTACTTACAGGTAGTAGCAGCCATCCAGTTTCCCTGGCGGTGTACGCGATGCTTGGTTAAACAGAGCCAGCGAAGGGGTTGCGGCCGACTGCTTAAGTTATCCAACGGGGTAGGGTCGGCTAACGGCTTTGTAGCCGTAAGTAGGAAGCCAGGAAGGTCGTACGTCAGGCCCGCGAAAGCCGGCTCGTCTTCCTGCCGCGTTCTAGTTTATGGTCCGCCACCCTGGCCCATCTTCCCGCTCGTCCGCCCTTCCGCGAGTTAACGACGCGCGTGTTGCCGCTGTTATTACGCTCGTCGAGCTTCCGTCGCGATTCCTCACCTTGTCCCACGACGTTTTTCTACGCGAGGGTACGAGGAAAGCCTCGGACGACGGTTAATCGAAAAACGGAGAAGGTTGATCCATACTTTAGACGAACGACGAAAACCGGGGCTGTTGATAAGGCTGGCAGAGCGGAGGGCGTAATTGGGACACGGGAAACGATATTCGGAAGAGAGTTGGACAAAGTTTTAATTAACGAAAGAGTCGAAAGGGGGGCTGTTAGTATTTTACGAGTTGCCGAACAACGGGTATCCTGTTTTATCTGCCAAGCAGTCGTTTTGGGGGGGGGGGGGGGGGGGCTCCCCGAGCGGCTAGGAAGTTCGGGTGGACGGAAGATTTATGTTGGCGGGTAGCTCGATCAACGTTCGCTCGTCGTTAATCGTCAACTTTGCCGGGGTTGTCGAAAATCTGCTTGCTATGCAAACCCGGGCATCTGGAATCGAACCCGTGCGCATTCCGCGAATAGAAGCGAGCCGTGCGAGTGCCGTGGCCCGAGGAAACGGCGACAGTTTCAACGTCTCGAGCAGGTGGCGCGTTTAAAGTTCTCGGAGGATGGCAGACGTCCGGTAGGAGCCGCCTGTGCCCAAACGGAGTCCCAGAATGCCACGGGCGACATTACGACACGGTTATTATTCGAGGCGTCGACCGTCGATTCCAGATCGCCCGGAACGTGTCGGGAACGACGTCGAAAATGTCAATCATCCGCGGGTCCCTCCGCTCGCCGGGCCCCCGAAGCATTTCGGAATTGATACGTCGCTGACCTGCTCGCACGTTCATTTGAATCCCACTGCCTTCCGATTTCTTATTCCTTCCATCGTGCGTACGCCATACGGCGTATTGCAATATCCCATCTACGTATCCCAACGTCGCGTTAATCGGCGAGCGAGACGCCGCTGATCGGCCGATATCCTCGGAGCGAGGATTTTTCGGGAATCCGAGGGGCAGGGAGTAGACGCAGCGATTCGCCGCTAAATTGGCTGCCGAATCCCTAGGTTTTTTTGCCGGTTACGCTATTGCCAGGCCGGCGGACAACTTTCTTTGCCGCGTGCCACGGATTTTAGGCAGGAATCTCTGGCGGCGTTCGAGCGAGGTGGTCCGCCGCGGCGAATTCGAGGCTGATTAGTTCGAAGGAGAAGCCAGCGCGGCGGCACGGCGCCAACTCCCGTCAACAGTCGTCGTCCAATTCGTCCGGCCCGTGGAAATAAGACGACCGGTTCGCGTATTTCGTGCCACGCGTATTCCCAGGCTCTGATACGAGTTAATAACTCGCCTCGTTGTCTGCCAGCCGTTTTCTCCCGGCGCAACGCTCGCTATGAGTAACACGACGGCTGAACGATGTCGTTGGACATTGTTGGCGAGCTGCAGCTGCCTACCGAGCGCGCGTGAAAAACGATTCGAACATGCTCCTGCGTTCAGCGTTTGCACGGTAAACAGACATTCCCGAAGAATTCATTTTCCACCGTGTCTCGTTAATCTTGCTACTCGCGTCTACCCGGTGGCTGATTAGTTCGGCCGAGTGATCGGTCCGGGCTGATCCACCGCGACGCGGATCCCGGGGGAGCGTCGAGTTCGACCCGTGCATTATGTACCGACGGGTGCAAGTACACTCGGATTTCTCCGCGCCGAACAGAGGCGTCTGGAGCTTCGACGCGATCACATGGATCGAGTAATGCCCTTGTACTTTGGTCTCCTAGGCGAGTGCCTCGTCGTCCGGTATGCGTTCCTTCCCACGCGGAACCAAGCTCGCGTGCTTTGTAATTAAGCCTGGAGGAGGAAAAGATAGCGAGGACCACCCCGACAGGTCGCACAGACGAATCTTTGGAGGACGAAGAACCGCGGGGAAAGAACAAAGCTGTCACGCAGGACGGGTGACCGGAGTATTGTCAAAATACAGAATACTAATTCCCGTAGGTACATACGCAGGCACGTGCCACTGGCTGTAAATATATGGATCCCGTTAAGCAGCTCTCTAGTCACACTGCAATGCATCGTACTCGAGCTAGCGCTCGTGGTATTAATTAGTCTTAAGAGCGGATCGAACAGCATTCCGTTGTAGGCGTGGGTCGTGGAGGCTCTGTCATTGAACGGACTCGCGGATGCAAGCCTGTTCGAAATGGCAGGTGGTTCGTGAGGCCGATACGCAACGACGGTAAAAATAGACGTCGATTCGAAGCCGTTCCGTCATCGATATTCCGAGGACGTTCCGAGGACGTCGTCGACCTCACAAAGGATATCTCGAGGGTTCAAGAGCCGAGCCGACGATAGCAGTAGGTGACATTCGATAGCGTCGTCGAGAACCCTACACCCCCTATCGAGAGAACCATCCGTGCCAGCCGGTGAAGATACACCGACGACGGGTTACCAACGTTAACAACGGTCTCGCGACGATGACGAGGTTGCAACGAAAATAATTACGTTTCGGCAATAACGACGGCCGCGCGCCACAATGGCCGGTGGGGAAAAGACGGCTGCGGACAGAGGACGGAAAAGGCTTTTCATCCCTCGGACGGTCAGTGGGAGAGAGACGGAGAGAAATTGAAACGCGTATCGCGGCGAGGAATACCGATGGGAAACGCGAGGAGAGGTTATTGTCTTGTCCCGCGAATCGATACTAACGTGGAAAATAAAACCAGCCGTTTGCCGGACGAGCGACAAAGCATCGGTAATTTCCGATCCCATTGTGTCACTGAATCGTCGAGTTTATACGGTTCTTAACGAAATCGACAGGCCTGGACGGGTCTGCCTTCCTCCGACCACCGATAATAATTATAATCTGGCAATAACGACGAACGAGGAATGGCCGGCTAGCAAGCTCGTTCTGTCATTCCGCGATCCCATTGAGGGAAGCCGTGTAAAAAATTAACGACCGGCTTACCCCGTCTTCCTGGCTCTGCCTTAATGCATTCGAACAGGCGTCTACACCGCTGCATCCAATTTGCATTTTCCCTCGTGGACAATGCGCCTCCCTCGCCTCTCCGTCGGCAAGTTTCCCGGGTCCCGACGTTTTGCTCGCTTTTCGATTTCAATTACCGCCCCCAGATCGAACTGTTTTTTGGTAAATCGCAAGCGGAGCGTTTCCGAGCGATCGGGCAAATCACGCCGGCCGCCATGTTGCACGCGCGACGACTGTCTCGACGGGGAAGCAGCTTCCATCGATCCTCGCCGTCTCGAAATTCTATAAACTTTCGCACGGACGTTCACGTGGCTCGCTACGGGGTGGTTTCAGCCTCGGCTACACGGACTTTCGTTAGTCCTGGAACGTACCACGGAACGTATGCTAAATTATCGAGTAGTCCTCTGGGTTTAATTACTTTTGTCCCGCCGCTGACGAAACTTGGAACATCATTTTCTCGTTCCGATGGGACCGGGCGTAGTGTTAATTCGCAGTCTGCCACGGTCTCCACGGCGATAGCCGTGTCGGACGGGAGAGAAAGAGAGGAGAAGGAGCGCGGAAGGGGGGTAAGTAAGGGAGGACTAGACAGGGAGGAAGCGTGTCGTCCGATTTTCCTACGCAAATAGAATCGTATTAGGGAAATACGATTTTCGGATGATAGCGCCGCGGCTGGTCAATGATATTCGGGACACGTTCGGCACTTGCACGGAATGTGACCCACGGGATAATCAAATAAATGTGTACTTTGTCAACGTCGCGGCCCTGTAATTTCAATCGTCGCGGCTAAAACCTTACCGAGTCCGTGATCGATCCCGGTGTATCCCGACCGTCGATTTAACTTTACCACGGAATCGTTATTAACCGGCAAAAACGTGCCGTTTCCACGTTAATAAACTCCGAATTAGCCGTTATCGCGAAGCATCGAACGGTCGGACGGAAGCGTCGGAGCTTTTATCCCCGATGAGCAGCCGGTGACGCGAACGAGACGGCGAAACGAGCGTTAACGAATGGCAAACGAGCGTGGGAGCCAGCCGAGATCGAGCGTATGCTATTTTCCTATTAACCGGTCACTCGTGTCGTCGGTACACTAATTTCTGTCGCTCGCGTATCGACAGTTTGGTCGATGGAAATCAAGTCGTTGGCGCGGACGGTGAACTAGGTCGGAGCAGCGCTGGCCGAAACGCATCGGCCGGGTTAGCCTTGCTCGCAGCGAATTATTATCAATGAACACGAACGGCGAGGCGAGAGCACTCGGCCGGTCCAAGCGTTCGCATAATCGGCCGAGATGTAAAGTAAACACCGGTCGGGGAGGAAGCAGCGGAAGCGTAGGCGGTTGGTTACGGTATTCCGCGAAAGTTACGGGGCCACCGTAGAACGTGAATAATCCCCGTGGAAGTTTGGAAATTTACGTCCGCGGCTGGTAACCGCGACCGGTATCAAAATGACGAATGCGCGTATCACGCCGCGAGTCAGAGATGGATATTTTCGCGCGGTTAGGGGTGGGAAAAAAGAAAAAAAGGGGAAGGCCGAAATAATTTAAGCGTCGGCAGCTACGATAAAAATTACCGTGAAATACGAGGGGTGGCAGGTCGCAACGCTGCATCTCCAACCAGGCCTGCAATTAATCCGATAAAATTCTCCGGGAATCTAAATATTTCTTTCGCGCGACAAACGAGACGGCCGACGAACGCGACAGAGATCGACTGGCATCGAGATTACGCGGTTTTATCGCGAAATTATTTCACGGGGTTATGATCGATTTTCTCCCCGGTTATTCTTTTTTAACCACCGGCGACGTGGCCGCCGCGGAAGGGAATTACAGGTATCGCGAGGGCGATTTAACGTTGCAGTTTGAACAGTCGTCGTTTACTCGTCGCGATAAGCCGCGTCGGGTTTAACCGGCGAAAAGTAGCAGCCCGGTGTGCCAGATCGCGAATCGCGATTCGCAGGGGCTGTTGCATTCTCCACGCGTGTGCCGCCGTCGAGGTAAACTCTCCTTGAATTATCAAGCCCGGAAGCAAGGGCGAAGAACTTTCCACTCTCCCCCGCGTAGCTTCCTTAGTGCCCCGCTGGCATTTTCCACCGGGCGTTTCTTCGTCAAAAAATCATGCGACGCGAGAGGGTCATCGAGAACACTGCGACCTTCGGGACGGCGCGAGAAGTACAGCGAGGTTACGCGAGGCCAATTCGGGGTAACACCAAACTCGGCTACTAATTCGAACACGAGGTCAGGTCAAAGTCGGGTCAAGGTAGCGCACGGAAAAACAGATGAATCATTTCACGAATTAGGATCGTCTCCGTGTCGCGTCCGGGGGTCACGTCGAGATTGAACGAATGTCGCGTCAACGTCGTTTAAAGTATTTCTATGGATTTAAATATTTACTTTGCAATCACTCGCGCCGCGATCTTTCCCTCCCGTCGTTATAAAATTTGCGAGCTGCTCGCGGAAGCTCATGGTCGTTGCAAAAGCCCCCGAATGGAAATGATAATACCTAATTTCTGCGCCGTTGTGTTTTTTCAGGGCGAGCGATTGAAATAGCGCGGAGCCTATACAAGACGCTCCAATACTTTATTCCCTGCGGCATTCCGCGATTTGAATACGTTTGCCCGAAAGCTCCCCGGGGTCGCAAAACTTGGCGAAATCGATACGGCCGCGT
>NW_016908489.1:951640-968340 GCF_001483705.2 Eufriesea mexicana | reverse complement strand
GAAGAGCTTCGATGTAATACCGGTTGCTTAATGGATAAGGAACGAACAAAAGATCCCGCGGTTGCCATTAAACGCTCCGGTATTTCCGCGCGAAAAATCCTTCGGGTAAATTCCGCCGGCCGAAATTTCCACGTCTCTCGACACTCGTGCAACGTATTTCGACGCGACGCGAAACGCTAGAAACGAAAGGAAGGAAAGAAAAGTAGAGAAATGAAGAACGAGAAGATGGAAGAATCTGCTGGTGGAAGTGAAAGAGCCGAGAATAGCGATAAGGAGCTGGCCAAGCTGATTCATAGTTTTTACAGGGTAAAAAGATAACTGTTCGGTCTTGGCGCGGTGGCTTATCGGGCAATTGGCCGGGAACTTTGGCGAGGGCGGAAGTTTGTTTCGCTATTTGCCGGCGTCTGGAGCGAAAGTCGGAAGGAAATTATTTGGAAGTTGGTCGACATCGAACCGAATCGGCCTTTGGAATCGCCGCGTCTCGCCACGGGGACGAGCGACGTCCTGCGAGCTTTTTACTCTGCAGGGAAACGGTCGGGAAACGAGACAGGGAGAGGTGTAGGAACCACCTGGTGGCTGGTCGGGGACGGAACCCGTCGGAAAACTTTGTCCCACGAATCTCGGCGACGTAACTTATCCGCGGATAGAATGGCCGGATAACGAGCGATCCCTGTCGAAATTCGCCTCCGAATGGGGTTTTATACTATCGGACGCGACGATCGTGGAGCACCTGGGGATCCAAGGATAACGCCGGAAGGTACGCGTGAATGGAATTCGAGAGGATCCGTACACGAGAGACCAGCCGGAGGGTTTTGCCGTCTCTCGAGTAATTCGCTGAAAGAGCGAAAGCTAGCGAGTTATCGGCGCGCGGATGTCGATCGATTTCTTCGCACGCGGAGCGTTTCGATGCGCGCGACGCAAAGCGTAAAGAGCGACACGGCGTTGCTTTTGTAGCTGACCTCAATTTTCCCCGGCAATCCATTCTTCCCTGATCAACCCGATTTACCGATTGGCGCATAATGACAGAGCGCTCGGGCGTTTTACAAAGGGTGGACAAAAGGGTGGCGGCGCGGGCGCGAGCGGATAATTGCTCGGAACGAAAAAAACGAGATCGACCGCGCGAACGCGTGCCGCGAAGCACATTGTTAACCAGCGTATCGAATTATGTCGTTTGACCGTGCGCGAAATGCGAGACGAGCATCCAAATATCGGATAATGAATATTTAACTAATGGGCCAGCCTCGTTTGAAAACGCCTCGTCGCGCGCCACTCTATTTGATATTTCCTACTATTAAATATCGCTCGGATAAATTACATTTGACCGTGCGACATCCGTCCGACGACAACGCTATCGATTGTTTCGTAATATTCCGTGTACACGCGGGCTGCCGGCTGTAACTTGCAGCTCCGCCGCCACCGCCGTGGCCAAGACTGATTAATGCAATTATAAATTAAGCCGGGCCCGCGCGTTTGCCCGTTCGTTTGCGCGCGAAATTTATTTATTTGCCGACGATATTACGCCGTTGCGAAATCTGCTTTCCCGATACGATCTATCGAATCCGTGCAACTTTCCAACCGACCGATGTTCCGCCATTTACGCCAGCTCTGGAATTTCATCGCTAGCTGACAGAGGGACGTTCGAAGGAAATTACCTGCGGAGGAACGCCACCGTTCTCATCCACTCGGTCTAATCACCTTAGAACGTCTGGAGGAGCACACGACGGAAGAGGAAGGCAGGAAGGGAGCGGAAGAAAGCGCGGCGGGGTAGCTGAAAAAGCAAGATAGCTTTCCATACCGGTCTCGTCGAGACACCGAGGCCGAGTCTCTATCGAGCATTTTTCAGGTTGAAATTCGATGTACGTCGCGGACGATGAAAGGACCGGGCTAGACGGGGAACTCCTTAGCGCTTTAGCAGCTTTACACGCTCCGCGGAGTTCGAGAAGCGGCGAAATATGCGGCGCTTCGCGGAACCGAGAAATTGAATTTGCAAACTTCTACGTAGCGGAGCGGAGCAGAAGCCGGGGGCCAGTCGTTCCTGTACGCGTCGCGATTTTCCACGGCCCTCGATCTCGCACCCCTCCTCCTTCGCCGTCACCCTCGTTCCCCGCTCCAATCGCCGGGGTACAAAGAAATCGTCGACGAACCAACGTCGCCGTCGTCGTCGTCGTCGTCGTCGTTCGATTTTTAATAACCCGCAGGAAGCTTGCTCGAAACGAGTTTCGATCCGTGCACGATGCACGCCACCGGCAGTCTCGCGGATTCTCGCGGCAATCCTTACCGCGAGGCGAAGCTTCGTCTTTGGGTCCACGGAAACGTGAAACGGGAACCGGATGTCCTCTGGGACCGTAAAATTCCAAGGACCTGTAAACACGCGGAGGAAAGGACGAGAGGAGCGACCCGGAGCGAGGTAACGACGGCGAGAAATTGAATTTGCATAGACGGTCCGACGGATTTAAGAAAAATCCGGGAAACCCGAACGGAAACGAAATGGAAAGGGGCGCGGGGGAAATCCGGTGGCTGGCAGTCGATCGAACGATCGGAGAAAGGGGAATCGTCGGTTTTCTGCTTCGTGCCGTATGGGCCGCTCGACTAAGTTTTAAGGGATTGAAAACAGACGCGGGTCGAATAGATAAACGCACATTCTCTCCGGGAATCCGTGGATTTCATCGACATTCCGTGGGAGCGCGACCGCTCGAGAGATCAGGAACGTGCGAGGCCGATCCCATTCCTATCGAGGTGTCTCGAGTCCCGACTAGCAGCTGCTTCCACTAAACTGACGGGCATCCAGCAGATTTCTCCTCCACGTCCATTCGCCTATCTATTTTCCTCTTCCTCCCCTTTTTCTCCCATTCCTCTTTCCACTCTCTGCACACCCGGTATCGCGAATGTATCCTCGAATACCGTGCTCTGCTCGCCTCGAATCCAGCTAACAGGTGATCGGTAATTAAGACGATAGCCAAGAGAGGAGCGAAGAGATCGGTTATTCCGTTGGCTCGGAGATAGTCGAGCGAGAGACACGGTTTTGGTTCGAATGGAACGTTGTCGTACGACGTACGACATTATTTTGAGCCGGTGTGTCAGCGCTGCTGCTCTCGTGAGAGAGCCCCGCTCTTGGCTCGGGCTCCTTTTGTTTTTCTACGGACGGCTCGCGATGTATTTGGTAGCCGATTCGTCCATATAAAGCGACAAATGTCCTTTTACGGTCCGCCTCGCCATCCAGGGACCGCGTGCCGGGTGAGTCCAGTTGGGATCTTATGCCAGAACTTTCCTAGTAGCCAGACGTCGTTCTCCCTGGCCACGGGCGTTTCATTAAAATCCTTAATGGACCGCCGCCGCCGCCGCCGCCGCCGCCGCGACGGAACTTCGCGATCTTCCTCACCCCTCTTGTCCCTCTTCTCCGTATAATCCTTTTATCCGAGCTTCCGATATCGAGACGGTTCGATCGAAACGCGCTGTTTACTCGCGGCCTTTGTTCCACGCCTCGGTGAATGGAATTTTCTGCCGCGCCGGTTATTAAGGGGATCGGCAATAATTGCTTTACGAGCGAGTTCCATAGGCTCCGAGGTTTCGACACTCTTCCATATACACCTCTCCTCGTTCCCGAATCGAGCGTACATACGTACAGACACGTACGCTCGGACGATCCTCGAGTTCCGTCCGTTCTCCGGATGTCAACGTTCCGAGCGTTTTACGCGTGAAAGAGCAGGGGGTCAAAGGTAGAGCCGATTTCGAGACCTACGTAAATGAAATTCGAGAGTCGTGCAAACACTCGTCCGTACCGGAAAATCTTCGAGATCGTTCCGCGGAGGTTAGTCCGTAATTGGAATAATTTAGCCGATGGTTTCGGTCACGGAAGTATCCGTGAGACAGCTTGCAGTCTATCGAGCGGAACACGCGCTCTTCTCTTTTCTCTCTCTCTCTCTCTCTCTCTCTCTCTAGAAGATTCGTCGTTCCCTCGTTGTCTTATTAAACGCCGGTCGATATCTGGATCCGCGTGTCGTCTTTAATTCGAAACGGCGACGGACGAGGATTCGTTCGCCTTGTATTTCCCGGCGAATCCCCCCGGCGAGGAGGCAGGGTCTCGTTAAACGATCAAAGAGAAAAATAAATGAAGAAGCCGATGGAAATGGAGTGCTCCTGCGAAATGGCACTTTGAACAAATGGGACCCTCCTTAATCCCGTGTCCCGGTGCTTCCGGGGCAAACTGCATCCTAACCTTTTAACCCGTCTGCCGATGGATCGTAAATAACGGGGAACCGGGCTAAAATCGGAGGTTCGGGAAAGAGGAAGCACGCCGGGGGGGAACAAAAACCACCGGTATACTATGCTCTCGTGGACGAAAGGCTACGCCATTAATTTCTTCTCGCGGCGAAGAGGTTTCCGCGTAATGCGGCTCGTCCCGGCGAAGAAGACAATCGTTAAACGCTGCGACAAACTTGTTCCTCTCGATCGTTAATATTTCCGTGGTGGCAGCCGCCAACGGCAGCCAGGCAAAACAGCGTGGAATTAAGTACGTAAGTTAGCGGCTGGCTGGCGGCGGTTCTCTCACGCCATCAACCCGCAGGAGGACCGAGGCTTTCGCGCCGTTTTGCGAGCTCGTATTCATTGGCAGCTCGTTGTCTCCTTTCGTCGGGCTGGCTTCGCGCCTGCACGGAACAGGAACGTTCCAATTATTAATGCCCGCTGCGTTCCACGGTTCCTTAACGATACGAGCTATAATTCTTATTCGTTGCGCGCACCGCAGTATTCATTCCCAGGCCTCCTTTCTGAGCCGACACTCGCGGCCATTAAACGACGCCGATATTCGACCGCTGGCTGCCAGTCAGAGCCCAACACGGACGATCGTACTTTTATTCCCAGATGTTCAGGTGCTATCCAGCCAGTGGTGTCTCGATGGACCGTGGTCGAATTTTCTCGAACGAGCAAGGACGAAATAGGATCGCGCAATGGTGGCAAGACTGCAGCGTCTACGAGTAATCTGGATGGTCTCCGATGGCTACCCGAGGCCGTGTAGCCTCTTTCTCCGGATCGTGCGTGTACACCGTAACGTTACTTGCACGCAGCTGCCAGTCGCGACGCGTGCACGACGATTTAACCGTACCTGCTACGGCTGATACGTCTATCTACGGTGATATCGATAACCATACCGATCTCACGGTCCCGCTTCTCGGAACAATGACGGATCCGTCGGCGAACGGCGATCGATTAACCTCGCCCGGAAAAATTATCTCCGGCAAAATTGATCCTTCACGCGGCGGCCAATCCCGTTTCGCGTTCATGCGTGCTGCAGCATCCTCGGGATTGCGCGTAGGATTTTCGCTGGATTTGCTCGAATTGTTTCCGGATACGTCGCGTTTAACACGGTCCCGCGATTTCGCCGTATCTCGCCGACACATCGCGGCGAAATCGGAAGTCACTAACGAGATCGATTCCGCCGATTTCTCGCGGATAATCGACGAAGAGGAGCGAGCGCGTTTCTCCGAATCGCGATTCGCGAGGTAATTTCGATACACGGATGGAGAAGATTCGAGGCATCGTTCGCCGTAACGAACGAGGATCGACGGTGTATCTCCAGCGTCGAGGAATATCGTCGTATATAGCGTTGGTACGCGGAGAACTCGCGCACGGATTTTTTCGCGTCGTTTCCTTGTCCAGTTTCCGGTTTGCGTCACTCGCGCGAATCGGCCTGCTCGTTCCCCTCGCCGGCGACCAAGGAGATCTCGTCGGACAATTATGGCGCTTTGAGGTTATCGCGACAACGAGGGAGGTCCGGTATCGATCGATACGTCGGGATATTGCTTCGATGACCAGTTATCTCCCTTTGAGCTCGTCTCCTACCTACTCGGAGATCCTCGGCATGCATAACGCGAACGGCCGATTGTATTCCGTGAATGCGTGATTAAGTCCACTCGGTCGACGCCTCTGGAAACGCGGCTAAATTCCTCTCTGCGCGTGTCCAAGAGTGCGCGCATCCGGAGGCAACCGCGACGAGCGGAAAATCGAGGCGGAAAGGTTGGAAAGGTTGGAAAGATGGGTGATCCATGGACCATCCTTGGACACCAAGGGCAAGGAATGACCGATGGAATTGCGAGGCACGCGATAGCCACAGCGGAGTTCCTTGAATAGGAAGGGAGGCGAGGTCGAGGTGACGTTAACCGGAAGCTAGATATGCTACGGGCGTCCTCGGCGAGGCGTCGCGGCGAGACGGAGGCCGGTCGGCGTTTGGCGCGGGAATGCGGCTCGCGGTTACCGGTTACCGGTTACACGGCTATCTGCGTAGACACCGCGGCGGTAGGTTCGCGGCTATCTTATCAAGGACGAATGCTCGGACACGCTTCCACGCCACCGATCCGTCCGCAGCTGGCTTTTTCTGCAGCGCGAGGAGCGCGCGCGCGCCGCGAAGAAGAACGTACGGCCCGGTATGGATAAATTGCAGGAATTAAGCATTCCGATAGTGGAAGTACCGATTATCTCTCGGCGGGCAATAAGTAGCGGTGGCCGCGTTTCAGGCATTAATATCCCCGTATACATCAGGCCCTCGTTTGCCCGATCGGCTGGATAAGCTTCGTCTTTTAATACCGAATCTCTCGATAACCGACGACGCATCGTTACGTTAATGAAGCAATTAATACGACTGCGGGACCGGTGCGCCATGGAGAGGCTGTTAAACTCGTTACACGCGAGGAACGTCGCGGTAACTCGTGATTAAGAAAAATGTGGAATACCTTGGCGGACAGCGCCGCGCCGAAGTTACTTATTCTCGCCATAATTCTCCGACTCTCGGGATCCTTTCTTGCCGCGCGAGACCTCCGGGAGGACTCCTTGCCGTTCTCGCGTCGCGCGCGTCCATCGTCCGCTTGGCGATGACGAGAGGAGCCGGCGAGCGCTTTGATCGTCGCGTGGTCGATCGGGCCGGGGGTCGCCGGCGACGCCGGTAAAATCGGGGTTCGCGTTTTCTTACCGTTCGTTTCCCACCCCCCTTGCGACGACGGACGGAGAAACGACGAACCTCGTGGTCCGTTCTGCCGCGAATTCGCCGAGTTTGGCTCGGTCGTGTATCGTTTCCCACGAGCAATGGAACGCTCCCGGACAGTATTCCACTAACTGGCGTCCCCTTTCCACGGTTTCCTCCAACGGCCGGAGAACGGAGAACTTCGGACGTGGCAGTGACTAATTATTTAGGGTTGCATCGACGATCTCTCCCTCGTGGCCGGTAGCGTCGCTCTCTCCCCACCATCCACCGCGTGTGTCCCCTCGCGGCATCCACCCGTGGCATCCCGTTTCTCTCTCTCCTTCCCTCTCTCTGTCTCTCTCCTTCTCCCCGTGCCTCGTTTATTTTTCCCCTCGGACGGCATTTCTGCGGAGCCAAACGGGACACTTATATGGACTTCGTCACCGGCGTTCGTTTTGCCGCTCAGGGTATACCGCTATACGCGGGACCATTGTTTTGCACCGGTTAGGCCGAACTCGAGGACTCGCGCATCGTCCTTATTAGCAATTCAAATTGGCGGCAATTTTTTGAGCGCATTTTTGACCTCCTGTATCGGGCCGGTCCAGCGTCCGCGGCTTTTGTGTCCCCGCTACGTATACGCCGAAACTCCCTCCCTTATTAAGGCCGCCCTCGCCATATTAAGGGCCCCGCGTTAAACCTCTCCTCGTCCCTCTCTCTCCCTCGCTCCGTCTCTCTTCCTCCATCGCGTTCCTCCAGCCGCTGATAATCCATCTATACCGTCTCTCGTCTACCTTCCAGCATCCTCCACCCTCCTCCATCCGCCCTCCTTCGCTCCTTCCTCGCCGCTTTTCCGCCCACTCGTCGTGCCATTTCCGATATTTCCCGAAACCCTTCAAGCGACCCGAAAAACCCGAGACTCGCGACTGTCAACGGTGCTCGTCTCTTATCCGGAGAATCGACGAACCGGTATACCGCGTGACGCTCAGTTGACGCGTACGTCGAGATAGATAATTCTGCTATCCGTGTCATCGATCGAGACTCGAGCGATTCCGCGCGCTTAATCCGGCGATAATTCGGCGGTAATTCCGATCCTCGGTTCCTTCTCCCTCGTTCCGATTACGCGTCTCCTCGCCGTGCAGGGAATATCGCGACGGTGGAAAGTTTCCTTCCGTCGTTCGGCCGAGGAAGTGGCTCGCGTCCTCATCAACGATTCACATCGCGAATTAAGCGGTTCGCGAATTAAAAAGCCGGAACGCGAGGAACGACGAGCTTCTTTGTCGCGCTCGCATAAGAAAATTCTCCGGAGCTTTCAGCCCTTCGTTCCTCTTATTACTCCGCGACTTACGCTGATTTATTTATTTTACTCACCGCAGAAGAGAGCGGGGAAGCGGACGAGAAAGGAGAAAGATAGAGTGAAAGAGAGAGAGAGAGAGAGAGAGAGAGAGAGAGAGAGAGATGGGAGGAGTGAAGCCCGGAACCATTCCGCCGTGTCGAAGTTTTGTTCGACGACGACGACGACGCCGCACCCTCGGAATTACATCGTTCTCCTGCATTTTTCCTTCTCCTTCACGGTCTCTTTTCCACTCGGAATGATCAACGGGAAAATCAACGAGCCCGCGGAGTGTATTATGCATGCGCCATTGCGTTTTCCTTTTAAAATTACCATTAGACGCTCTCTCCGCGGGGATATCGGAAATTGAAAAGACGAAGAATGGAAACGGGCTGGGTTTTACTTCCGGCGGGGACCCGATTACGACGCCCGGCCATTCTTACCGACAGAAAGCCAGCCTCCCCCTATTACCCGACACCCGCCACCCTGTATTTACTCCTTCGAGGTTGCTTAAAAATTTCCAACCTCCGACCCTCACCCGATCGCCTTTCGCACCTCGCGGATTGCATTACCTTCGTATCGCCGCGTTCCCTCCCCAAAACGATCGTTGCCCCACTCCCCTGCAACTCGGAATATCGAGAAACCGATGGCTTCGGAATCGAATCTAATTCCTCCGCGATTCCCGAGCATCCCAGACGCCGTGTTTCTCTCCGCGCGACCTGTACTCGCTTATTTACTCTCGCCGGCGAGCTCGCCGATGCGGAGGTCTTTAACATTCACGGATCAATTAGGGTAAGACCATGCTCGATCTCACGCATCCCGGTGGATCCGAGCGTGGTACCCGTGGAGTACAGCTACCGAGTGAGACGTTCCCGGAGCATGTACCTGCCGTGTAACGGTCCCGAATTATACGCATCTTCGTCAACGCGATCCGCACTTTACATGTTTCTCGGTGATTCGACGTAATACGAGTAACAGGGGGCGGCCGGGAAAACGAGCCGAGACTCGTTACCGCCACCGCTAAATTAGACCCATCTCCGCTCGCTGCACCGATTACCGTTCCTTCCTCGAATCCTCGCGATCGGCTCCCGGCTAAATTCCCCTGTAACGCTATCGGCCCGTTGACCCCCTTTAGCAGCCGTTCCTCCAGTCCGAGCAGCGGGCATAAACGTCCGTGTAAGGTTCCATTTCGCCTATTGGGCATCCCCCGATGGCGGTCGTCGCGAGATAGAGGTCGGCGTAAATTCTCGCAGCAGCGAGGCGTCCTCTGTCGAGACACTGATCGTCCCGTTCCCGAGGGAACGACGGGGGTCGGGGAAAAATTCCCCGTATGAATCTGAATGCCCCGACCAAGGTGTCCCAGGACGGGTCCCAGGTGCGGCGATGGCTGCCGGTGACAGCGGCATTTGTCAGCTAGCTCGACGCCGTTCCGTATCCTTCGCGATACTCGTGGACGTGTGACACTCGTGGAGCTCGCAGGACGGTCGATGGTCCGTGGCGAGACGGGAGGAACATCCCGGAGAAGCGTTCCAGCGGCGTTCTACGGTCACGCGACCACGCTGTTCCGCAAATGTCGCGAGCGTACCAAGCGGAGAGGGCAACGAACTATGCGGGTACCTGTGGCACAGAGGGCTGTCGCGCAACGAAAAACAGCTCTGTCGGCAGGTAGTTGGAGAAACGGAGGAAAGGTGGCTACGAACTTCCGGAGGAAGGTGTTCGATGGTCATGGGAAGGACTCCTGGGTCCGTGGTTGCACGAGCAAACCTCTGGGAAGACTGTGGGATTTGCGTCGCGACGCCGGGATATTTTTATTCGCATCCGAACGGGGTTGGCGATGGCGGCGGTAGGCGCGAATAAATTTACATAATGCTAAACCGCGTGTTCTCCGGGACGCGGCCGTTTTCGCGGAATTTATCGGGGCCGCTGACGCGCGGCGCGCCGCGTCAAAACCGGCTGTACGCGCAGCGGAAAAATATTCCGCGTTGGTAATTAATTCGATCCATCCCCCGACTCCGCGTGCCCTTCTCCCTGCGGCCGATTTAATTTTCCCGGCGCGCAACCAGGTAAACGTGCATCACTCGTTGGAACATTTTTAACGAATCGACGTGGGCGGAAAAACGCGACGCTGTTTGCGCTGCGTTATGCCGTTGAAACGCCGCTACGGGGAAGAATATGGCGCCGTAAACGCGGCGTACAAATATGGACTAGAATTTTATATTTGCCCGCTCGATCGCGCCTCTTTGAATCCTTAATTACGAGAATATTTGCTCCAAGGGGGGCCAAGGAACGGACTCGCGGTGGAACCGAAAATCATCGGATAAGGAAACACGAGGGGTCCTTTAGGGAGTGACGAACTCGTCAGGAACAAAATCGTAACGTTTTCTCGGCATACCGTCTGTTGGCAATCGGTCCCGTCGAGGACCGAGCTCTTCCCGAGCTCTGGAAATCTGGGATCAGAGCGGATGGAAAAGCAAGGACCCGGGATTTGCATCGGCGAGGGCGAAACGAGCGTGAAACGTGGTGCCTGGAAACGAAACGCAAACGTGTTTCGATACATCGGAATCGCAGGACTCGGGGGTGAAAAGCGCGCGAAGGTTTGCACGATCGTGTCGCTGGAACAGAAGCTGCCACAAAGGGAGATTAAATCTGCCGATCGATTGCCGCGTCAACGTTCGCACCCCCGTGTACGAGCCGGGGTTTTTCAAAGAAATATCAAAGTTCGGCCGGGACACGAATGTAAATCACGGTCATGTCACATGCAAAACGACACGGTGCCTCGCGCGTTGCCCGAAAAAAACATAATAATCCGTATCGCGGAGAGAGAGAGAGAGTGCCGGCGATTCGCGAAACGTCAAAGGCGCGATGGAATTTTCGGCCCGGCCAGCATTATTGCTTTTGCATTATTCTTTTGAACGTCGCTGCGGAACGGGCCGCGCGTCCACGCTCGCGCCCGATAATTGACAAAGACGAGGACTCGTGTTCCGCTGCCTATCGCTTCCGTTCCGCCCCGCGGAATCCCGACGTGAAATCGACCATCGTCGACCTTCCTCGTCCGACCGTTGTCGTTACCGTTCACCGCCTAGGCCCGCCGTTTAATCCGACTTCCGATGAAAATCGCGTAACGCGGATCGAAACTCCATGGGCGCGCTGACTTTACTCGATCGGGGGGAACAAAAAAAAGGGGACAGGGATAGAGAGAGAGAGAGAGAGAGAAAATGGAAAAATAGAAAAGTGGAGGGAAAAAAGCGACTCGATGTCGTTCGTTCGTTTCGCGAGTCTGCTTGGTCATCCGTGCGATCGCAAACAGCGGGCATCGATGAAACTCGCAGGACCGATTGGATTGATACCATGGATGAAAAAATGAAGCTGGCTTTCCAGTTCCGCGCTGCGTTCGTTACTTAGAGCACCGAACAGGATCGAATGTGGAGCAGTTGGAACCGGGGACCGGATCGGATCGGTGGGCAAACAGCGAAAGACGAAACCCTGGCTGCCGTGATCGTTTTATCGGAAGAAGCAAACGAACCGGCCGATATTTCTCGATCTTCGTGGTCGGACAAGAGGCGATGTGCCAAGAGTGGATGAAAGGACCGAGTCGTTGACGTATAGCCTCGTTCCATGGGAATGGCCGCGGGTGGCGTGTCTCGCGGCAGTTGCACGGCCTCCCCTGGAGAGGATTTTCATTTCGTCCTTTTAATCGCGGATATTCCCCCCCGAGTCTCGCTTTTCCATCGACCACCGATCCATCCCGAAGAATTGCCAGCAGCGTGGATCCTGGCGGCGGATACGAGACGAATGGAGTCCCGTGGCAAGTTTAAAGGGCAATAAATAGCGAACGGGGGAAATTCGGGGCTCGTGGATCACGGCCTAACGATAGGAACGCGTCTTGGACGAAAACAGGGACGAGCGGGCGTCGTGAGCGATTTGCGAAACGCGTCTGGCGAAATCCCGTGCTCTGCCGGAGCAGAGAGCACGCCGGGAAGGGTGCGGGTCAGATGTGAAAAATGCTTCCACTCGACGATACAAATGGAGAGGTCCGCCGGCGCCGATCGAGGGAAAACAAAACAAGCCGGTTTCCCTGGGGGCGCGGCGGCCGAGCGGATCGAGCGTGCACACGCCGCCGCATCGTACACGGACACGATTCCCGGACCCGGGGAATCCTTCTTCCCGATGGCGACGCCGCGTGATCGAAGAACCGGACGAGGGTTGAATCGAGACGTCGCTTCGTTTCCGGCCGTTGCTACCACCGTCGGCGGCGCCACCGTCGCTGCGCGTTCGGACGAAGATCGTTTCGCGAAAAAGGATTCGCGATCAGTCATATTTCGGGAGTTTAACGAGACACCGGGGATCGGCAAAGGTTCCATTCCGCTGGTCGACTAATTGCCCAATTAAAATATCCGCCAGCCGTCGCGCCGAGCCGAAGAAAAACGATCGTTTCCTTAATTACGTCGGAAGCGGAGCCGTGATTATCCGACGCGGAGCTAGCGGATATCGGGGAAGCTCGCTGGGGCTAGCGATTAATCGCGCGGGCTAGGAGAGCAGACGGAATCGTAACGCACGCTCGGAACGCACGGTGAATCGCGCGAGCCGAGGCTGAAAGGCTCGGCGAGGAAAGACGAAGCGCGCGCGGGTCTGGTAGGAGCGCCTTCATAAATATGCAGAACCAATTACGGCAGGGCCCTGTGCCGCCTCGTTCTCTCCTCTCCCTATCTCGCTCTTTCCACTCGCCTTGCCCCCCGCTGCCCCGCTCCGTCCGCTCCCTTGCCGCCGAAAACGTTCTCGCAGGCCAGTTCTCCGGGCCCCCCGGAGCAAACGGAGCTTTAATTCGGCCGCATTTCTTTACCCGCTCGGAAATCACCGCGTTCTGGATCACGCTGTCCTCCTCCCTCTCGCGTCGCGTCGCTCTCTTTCGCGGCTCCGACTTGTCTTCCCGCACGGCGACGGTGGTCCCCAACGAGGCTGCCCCCGGGGCCTCTTTTTCGCCGCTCCGGGGGTAACGTTCGGGGTAAACTGGCGCGGATACCTGTCGTTAGCGGTGGCCGGGGATGGGACCGGCCGCGTTCCGAGAACTATCGATACCATAAAAACCGAGGCTTTACGCTATCGTTCCGGGGGTCCGCTTTGCTCGACTTTCCGAGCCTGCGAAATACCTCCGGTGGCCGTTTGCGATTCGACGAAACCGCTCGCGAGGGACTCGCGGCGGGCGCACGCTCGAAAGCGTTACTCGTTAGTCGCGACTCGGATCGTAGCTCGCGCCGTTGACGCTTTAATTAAAAAAGGATCCCGCCCTCGGTAGGGCCGGGGCTGCTGGTATAAACAAGTGGAAGAATGCTCTCGCGAGTAGAAGCGCGTTCCGGTGGTCGCCGCGAGGAGGTAGCAATTACGCGAGAGGAGTGTCTCTAGCATTGGGCGAAACGTTGGCCCCACGGTGGTACGAGAGGCCGCGTTTCCTCGAAGGACGAGATAAGGAGGAAGGAGTGACGTTTTAATTAGGAGCTGGCCGGGGCCCGCGCAGGGGCGCATTAATCGTGGAGATTTCGAGGGCGGTCCACGCTCGGCGGTGGCGCGGAGGAACACACGAGCTCGGCCGCGAGGAGGAGGGGGTCGAAACGGGGGGTCGGGCAACCGGGTGGGAGATTACGCGAAAGAATTTCATAATATTCGGCGTTTAAAATTCTCGCATAATGCCGGGCCGGGCTCGCGAGAGGGCCAACCAGTGGGAAAAAAGGAAAAAGCCACGGCCCGCCGAGGCATGCGTCGCCCTCGGCGTCTTGGGATAGGACCTCGATTCTTGTTTGTTTTAGCGGCGAGCCTTTGAGCCTCGCGATCGCGCCCGCGCGTACGCGCGCGTACCACGCGAGTCCTCTTTAGCGCTTCCTCCCTCGTGTCCTGCGCCGCCCTTTTCTCTTTTTCTCGTCCACCCTCCTCCATCTTCATCCGGATCGGCCATCGATCAAACGGCCGCGCGTTTCCGGACGGCCGCTCCGTTATTTCCTTCCGCGGTCTTTCTTTTTCCCAACCCCTTCCGCGTCGCCCGTTATCTCTCCGCTTCACCCGCGCTTTTATGCTTCGCCACGCGGATAGATCGTTGATTGAATTTCCGCGCGAGCTTACAGCGTACGCGTCTTATTTCGTTACGCGTTCCTTCGTTTATCGTTGTACGAAAATCGGGCACTTTCGCGTCGCGTGTTGCCGGGCAATATCGTCGGCGAGTCGACGATCTCGTTACGGTAGAATGTCGTTGTAAGAGGTTGAACGGGGTCCCCCACGGACGGTCGGTCCCGTGGAATCGGTGGTTTGTCACGGAAACAGATTGGACCGGCCACGAAGCTGCTCGGTTATTCCGGCGAGCGCGATTACGAAAACGTGGCGCGAGTTTTATCCCCGCCGCAAATTTCCCAGCACGGAAACCCTCCGAGCCGAGGTATCGGCCGTAACGACGCGAACAGGGGCGCGGTTAACCCTCTGAATACAAATAAGATGTTCGCGCCAGAGGGTCCTGCGAGTTAATAAAACGGTTAGTATCCCTCCTTTCGATTCATCAACGTTGCATTTGCATAATAAGAAACGGCGTCGTAGCGAGCCGCGGCTGCCGGGGCAGCCCTGGCCCGGCCGGGCCTTCGAAAAATCGACACCCCGTTTCGATATCCAATTTTATCGCCGCAGCCAGCGCCGGTACCGTTCGGATGGAAAACAAATTTCACGGGCTATCAAAGCGTATCGAATTAAAATACAGCGCGAAACGGCTGGCGCCCGGTATCGGAGTGTCGAAATGAAATTTGTCGGAACGTCGTTTGAAGGAACGCGGTCGAAAGCGGCAGAAATCCGATAAAAATTAGCCGTGCCGGCGCGCCGATTATCGTTTAATTCGGAAAATAAAAATTACCCGGCACGACAGCGACGCGGAACGCCCGTTACCGATCCTCGCACGGCTTCAGGTCGCCGCGAAAGTTTCATTTCGTACACGGGAGCGGGTTCCGCGCGAGTATGGATCCGGTTTTCGGGAACGCGAAAACGTTGATACGCGCGCGGTTAATTCGAAGGAATAATCGGGCGAAGATCCTCCTCCGAGCCGAGGATCGGGCTCGGTAATTGCGGCGTTATGTCGGTGTTATGTCGAATCGATGCGAGCTTTCGAACGGCGGGAAGTAGCGTGAAACTTTGACGTACGGCTTGACGAATAGCCGATTAAATATCCAGCGTGTTTCCGGGCCGCGTAATCAAACGCGACAGCCAGCAACGTATCGCCGTCGTTTGATTTCTCGTTAAAATCGTTATCTCTCAGACGCGAAGCGGGCGAGCGAAAAAATACACCGTATCTGGCGCGTAGATCGGTAATCTCTCTGTCGGGCGACACACACGACGGAGAAAAAAGCAACGGGTCCGAATGGACTATCGATCTACGCGATCGCGACCTGCCCGATCCGTGATATTCCGATTTCCGGCGATTCGACGGACAGGTGGCGAGCGAGCTTCGTTATTAAACTACGCGAGCAATTATCGCACGCCGAACGAATTGTTGCCTCGCCTCTTTCTCCGGCCATATTATAATATAAATATATAAACTCGGAATGTAAACAAGCGAATAGCCGGTGTAAACAAGCGCGGTCCGGAATGTAAACAAACAAAGGCGAATGTAAATAAACATGGCGTTTGGCCCCGGGAAAGTACCGGTTTTTGACGGCTGGTATAATGGCGGATAAACCGATGGCAAGGCAGAGACCGTGTGGCCAAGTGGAGGAAAATAAAGGGTACCGAGGCGTGACGACCACGTCGAAAGATCCAACCCCCCCGGCATCGACGATCTACGTCCACCCCCGAAAGCTGTAGGGCGAGGAGTGAAGCCGGTGTCCATAAAGACAATGTTCAGTCGTATAAAGCGAGGAAAGGAAGCGTGGACTGGCCGAGACGAGCGGGAACGGTAACCACTCGGTTTTCACCCTCTTCCCAGGAACCCCCACTTCTCCGCCGGCCGCCCTCGTTCATCTCGCTGTCTGGCCATAAATTTTCACGCTACCCCCTTAACGCGCCGCGCCACGCATCGAGCCACGGCTCGAAGGGTGGCGAAAAGGAAGGAGGATGCAGCTCGTTCCCAGGCACGCTGAGAAGGCTCGATTTTAACACGCGTCCAAGCACGAATGGTAATTTCCAGCAAACGACGGCGCAACGGCTTCCCGTCACCGGCTAGTCCACTCTGTCCGTTGCAAACCAGACCAGAAGCAGCACCGTCTGCGGTCCTGGGACGCGTCTTTGATCCCGTGATTCTGAATCGAGAGTACGTCGTACAGAGCGTGACTCGAAATTTCCGAGCTTCCTTTCGAGCCGACGAAAAATATTTATCTTACCCCGGCAGTTCGCGGTCGTTGGATTTTAATCCAAACAATCGGCCCAGTCACCACCCCCTCCCCCCCCCCCCCCCCC
>NW_016908489.1:945549-951089 GCF_001483705.2 Eufriesea mexicana | reverse complement strand
CCCCCCCCCCCCCCCCCCCCCACTCTCTCGATCTATATATCTCGGTACCCTGTCTTCCGTGGGTCCCCTTTTTTCTACCAATTCAACGCGAATTTTCGATCCTAATTTAAATCGCGTCCGATACGTAGAGCGACGGTAAAAATTCGTTAAAGGGGGCTAAAATTCGTTTTAAAAAAAAAAGGAAAAAAAGAAAAAAAATGGAGATTATACGTACGTACGTACACGCACATATGGCGAAACGTAATTGGCTCTGGAGTTTGGAAGCCGTTTTAAAATCAAATTTGTTTCACCATATTTTTCGCGCATGTTATCGTTTTGGGAGAGCCGTGCGTGTTCTATATGATATCGAGAGGTAAATATATCACGGCGAGCGTTCCGAGGGCTTTCGAAAAATCTACTCCCCGCACCTAGAGCAATTCATCGTTTCCCGATATCAACGGGCAACGTCGAAATTTCAAAAATATATACGCTCTTGTATATTAATCATTTTTTCCACCCCCGGTCGTACCTCGAGCCCGCATCGCGCTGCGGTGGCCGCCATAGATCGTCGGCCGCGTTGAAAGGATTAAAACGCTTCATCCCGCTACCGTCCCTGTCTATTCTTCTTTCTTGTTACCCGCGGATCGACCGTCGCCGTTAATCCGCAAAGTGGGCAAATCGAATTTCGAAACGGAAACGCCGTGCGCGCGGCGCAGTTACCGAAAGATTTGCCGGAAAAAATTCACGCGTAACCGGATCGATCGGAAACTTCTGCCTCGAGGCGGAGCTCGGCCAGCGAATATCGAGGAAATCACCGATCGTTCCCGTCCAGCAAATCGGCTTGCCGACCTACACGGTCGGGGGTCGTAACCCTCGTCGAAGCTGCGGCGTAACTCGCGATAAGGTTTTCCATTTTTCCCACTCCGCTCGAACCTCCGTTTCCCCGGCGAGCAACTTCTTCCGTTCCGCTGCTCCGTTCTCCGCGGAGAGGAAATCGCGCGGCATATCCCAGCGAGTGCTTTCTTCGCGGAAATTACGCTCGCGAGAAATTAACGCGATCTCGGGGCACGGTATTATTGCATCGGGCTGTATCGGACGCGTTCGCGAGGGGTGGAAAAGCGAAGGGGGTGGGTGTACGGTGACTAGCGAGAATCCGCTTGCTAGCAGCGCGGGGAATCGGCGAGTTCCGGTGGATGGTCGGGATTGGCCGCGTTTTATCATATTTTATTATACACCGGGGACCGTTTCCTCGCGCGGCTTCTTGGCTCGTTTCCCTGCCGCGGAGTTTCCAACTTTCCCGATCGGTGAAGCACGCGCGCGCCTGCCTTTTTCCGCGACCCCACGGCCTCGTTATCGCGTTTCACCCGTCCGCGAGTATTTCACTGCTGTAACGTTTAAACAGGTTTGGAAATCATGACGACCGGAACACGTTCGACGGAATACGACGGAAAATATTTACGCATTCGACGGAACAATAACGATCGCAAATTTTTCTAACGCGTACGAACGCTGCGGCGGAATGCTCGCCGCGCGGAACGTGCGGCGGAATTCGCGTTAATTTGAATTTCGATTGGCTAGACGAGCGGGCCCGGGAAAAACTCGCGGGCACGCGCGAGCGCGCGTTTAACGATTCATTGGGAATTAATTGCACGAAAAGTTGCGCCAGGTATCGGGACCGGGGTTTCGTATCGTCGCGGCCGCGCATACGTTAAATCCAGTCGCGCGTCACGCCGATTATGTTTTCACCGTCCTATAATTAGACCGGAGAGTGGGTTACCGCCGAGTTCGGATACATTAAATATCGACGGAAACGCGTTGCGCCATTCCACCCCTCTTTCCACCCCTCGAATCTCTCTCGCCTCTACGCAGGGATGCGAAGGACTGGCCACCGTGGTCCCTCTAATTTCTAACGCGTTTCAAAATTTCCCGCGTCGAGGTTCGTCTTCCTCGGTTTCCTCGGCCAGGAAGAGCTTCGGAGGATTCTCGAGGTCTCGACGGCTGAGAGGAACGCAGCGAGACGCCCGGGGAAAGCGATTTTATTGGGGAAAAGGGGGAACAGGGATGAGACGAAGCGAAGCAAGAGTAAGAATAAGAAGAGAAAGAGGTAGAAGAAGAAGGAGGAGACAGGAAAGAGGAATTCGATGGAGTCTCGGGCTGGCGCGCGTATCACGCTTAATAATCCAGCCAGTTAGCAAACGCGGCTCGGGTATAACGCGAGTCGCCGCAAAGGACTAAGAATAAGCGAGCCTCGATAAATCACCGTGCGCGAGTTCTCATAGTCCTGTCAACAAAAGAGGCAGAGCCCGCGGGATGGTCTTAGGCCACCATTCCCCCGGCTTAACGGCGTAGTCCTTGCGAGTGGCCGCAGCCAGCCTCTCGTTCCCGCTGTCCTCTTCTCGCCGCCGGGGACAGTTCCTGGCGTTTCGTCGTTCTCTCTCCCTCTCTCTCTCTCTCTCTCTCTCCCGTCTCCTCCTCTCACTCGCTCTCTCGCTCGAGCTCTCTCTGTATTTGGCGTTGGTTCGTTGAAGCTATAAGGGGCCGTAGGGAGGAGGACAGAAGGGCAGCGGCAAGGAGTTGTCGACACTGAAGAAATAATGGTGCCCGTCCAAGTCGGAGGAGCACGTCCCGGCTGTGCCGTAGTCCTCGCCAAAATAAGACTGCCCCGGACTCCGTTTATTCTACCGCTGTCCAGGCCTTCTACCCCGAAAGGATAAATGCTTTCTACCCGGTCGCTTTATGAACAGACCTAAGTCCTATGCCGCCACTACTGGAATCCGCGCCGCGGTCTCCGCGCGGATCGCGCGCCGCGGTCCACTTCGATCCGCCGCGAGTAACTCGATTACTTCGTAATCATCGTCTCGACGCCGACGCGAGCACAGGCGAGGCGAGACGAGACGAGACGAGGCGATCGACGCGTTTGACGGGCGGCCGTGGCGTTAAGCGCTACTTGTTAAAGGGACCGATTATTCTTCGCCAACTACCATCAAGTGCCCGAGCAAATACCCGGGGCGAAATTAATAATCTCGTAACGGTTAATTACAGGTCGGCCACGATAATGGCGTAATAATTGCGAGACTCGTTAATACGGTTTGATAGATTAACGCGAAGGCCGCGCTATCTTAAACAGTTGCTGGGAGCAGGCAGAGGGGGAAGAAGCGGCAGGACGGAGGCTACAAAAAGGTAACTGGCCAGGGGACAGGCCGGAGATTACCTCTCGCTGCATCTCGATTACGAGGTAGTCCTCCCACATCGAGAACTCTCCTCTGCTTATCCTCGCCCTGGGGGGTTCCCCTTTGAAGCCCGACTCATCTACAATCGCAATCTCATCGTGCGATCTCTCGCTCTACGGATCCGGTCCTCCAGCTCGGCCTGTCTTTCGCGTCGCAATATACGTCGCTATTAATATCGTCGGGGACAAATTACGCGATAATTAGCCGCGGTCGCTCGATACCGAATTCGTTCCTTCCTCGCCCGCGTCCTTTCCGCGTCTACGTGCACGCCCGCGTAGCGGGATCGAACATCGCGGCTTATTAAAAGTTTCGGATCAAAGCGACCGGCGAATCTACCCAGCGGACAAAGCCCGCCTCGCGAACAACCCTCTCGCTGCGCGAAATTCCGCCACGAGCACGCGTAACTCGTTGCTCCGGCATCATCGAACTGCGACGATACCGCGTTAGCGAGCGTCGCTTCTAATCGGGATTACCGCCTGTTACGAGGCATCACCGGTAGCTATTGTTTTAGGAATTACCATCGCCGAATTCAACTCTCGCGTCAAACCCGTTTAGTTGCTCGTGTACCCGGCACGAAGCCGCATGGCTTCCGTCGTCGTAGCGCGTCCTACGACGAGCAGCTAATTGCCGCACGGGGAAGGAGGAAGCGTAAAGCCGGCGCGAAGACTGGGACGCGTGAGCCGTGGAGGGCTGTGTTTGATAAACTTGAAATTTCGCGGAGCCATTAGCCGAGGTAGAAAGAACGCGAAAACGCTTAACGGGGCGCGTTCCATTCGACACCGGGGCGACCGTCGAATTCGGCTTGCTTTGGCAGGGTGTGTCGCGGAACGTAAAAGGGAAAGCCAACGCGACACGGCAGCCGAAAAGGGAAGCCAGCGAGAGAAAGAGAAATCAAGATAGACGAACCGAGGAGAGAGGAAGGGGAAAAGAGAGAAAGAGAGAGCGAAGGGTTCGTGGGTGAGGTTGGCAATTTGCTTTGAAATCCCCGGCTTCTCTCCGGAGTCGCTACTCTTTCCGTCTCTCTTTCAAACCACCCTTCATGCTCGTCTGTCTCCCTTTCTTTCCCCCATGCAAGCAGTCACCCTCTTCCTTCCCTGTTTCACCGTGAGCCAGCTTGCTCGACGTAGCCATCGTTCTTCTTCCATCGTCGGCTGACAGAAATGTATGTGCACATCGTGATCCCGTGCACCGGCTCTCTCTCTCTCTCTCTCTCTCTCTCTCTCTCTCTCTCTCCCTTTCCTCCACCTCTCTCGCTCTCCTTTCTTCCGAGTCTTGCTCCTTCCCTTGCTCTTTCTCTTTCTCTTTCCCGGCATTAAAGTGGATACTCGACGGATACCGACTGTTTGAGTTACATTTAAATTATACAGCCACCGCGGCGGCAACTCTGTCGGCGCCGCGTCAAAATTCACCGTCCTGGTACCGCGAATCAGACACACGCGCGCGTACGCTTGTTTCCTCGCGTCGTAGCGCGAGCAAAGTTTTTCCCGTCGCGCGCCGCCTCTGATACACGAGATGACGCGAGGTCGCCGGGATAATCCCGGATCCCGAGCGAACCTCGACTACACCCTGGCAACATCCCGAAGCAACTTTGGGTCTGGTATCTCCCGTATCGCTAATCAGTCGATCCTCCCCATTCCCGAGTCGCGTCTCGTCCCTTTGCACCCCCGTTGTTCGCACGACCGCCTCCACTCGTCGCTCACCCTTCGCGAGGAACGAGAAAGCCGGCGGTGGCACCGTGGCCCCGGCAGAGACAGCGAATCGGAAAGCGCGTCCCCGTTCGTTGCCACTCGTTTTTCTTCTCCGGTTTTGAGACCCGAGTGCTCGGTGAAACGCTCGCCCGTGAATCCCGGCGTTCTCCCGGCGAAAATGGAGCCAGCCCCGCGATACGTACGCGTCCCTTGACATTTCGAGGAAATCGAGTTTAATAGTAATTTCTGCCTCTGTACGCGGTGGCACTTTTGCGCTGTGTTCCCCGTGGCGCCAGCTCCGCCGCGAGAGCGCATCTTTCCGCGTCGTATCCGTCTGATCTTTTGACGTCGTCGACCTATATGCTCGGCAACCATTAATGCGGCTGGCAAATTGAGAGGCTGAATTTTCCACCGCGCCCACGTGCTGCGGCCACGTACTTTACGAGCTAATCTCCTTTCGCCTCCATTCCGCCGGCCGTCGAGCGCGATTGTTTTTTAATTTACTGTTATAAACGCCCGCTCCGCGCGAGACCGTGATACGCGGAGAAAGCGGAGGAGAGAGAAAATGACGCGAGCCGCGAAAGCGAGCGAATGGAAATGGAACGAGAAGGAACCAGGGGGAGAAGAGAGGGGAGGAACGGGG
>NW_016908489.1:941858-944522 GCF_001483705.2 Eufriesea mexicana | reverse complement strand
CGAGACGAGACGAGACGAGGCGATCGACGCGTTTGACGGGCGGCCGTGGCGTTAAGCGCTACTTGTTAAAGGGACCGATTATTCTTCGCCAACTACCATCAAGTGCCCGAGCAAATACCCGGGGCGAAATTAATAATCTCGTAACGGTTAATTACAGGTCGGCCACGATAATGGCGTAATAATTGCGAGACTCGTTAATACGGTTTGATAGATTAACGCGAAGGCCGCGCTATCTTAAACAGTTGCTGGGAGCAGGCAGAGGGGGAAGAAGCGGCAGGACGGAGGCTACAAAAAGGTAACTGGCCAGGGGACAGGCCGGAGATTACCTCTCGCTGCATCTCGATTACGAGGTAGTCCTCCCACATCGAGAACTCTCCTCTGCTTATCCTCGCCCTGGGGGGTTCCCCTTTGAAGCCCGACTCATCTACAATCGCAATCTCATCGTGCGATCTCTCGCTCTACGGATCCGGTCCTCCAGCTCGGCCTGTCTTTCGCGTCGCAATATACGTCGCTATTAATATCGTCGGGGACAAATTACGCGATAATTAGCCGCGGTCGCTCGATACCGAATTCGTTCCTTCCTCGCCCGCGTCCTTTCCGCGTCTACGTGCACGCCCGCGTAGCGGGATCGAACATCGCGGCTTATTAAAAGTTTCGGATCAAAGCGACCGGCGAATCTACCCAGCGGACAAAGCCCGCCTCGCGAACAACCCTCTCGCTGCGCGAAATTCCGCCACGAGCACGCGTAACTCGTTGCTCCGGCATCATCGAACTGCGACGATACCGCGTTAGCGAGCGTCGCTTCTAATCGGGATTACCGCCTGTTACGAGGCATCACCGGTAGCTATTGTTTTAGGAATTACCATCGCCGAATTCAACTCTCGCGTCAAACCCGTTTAGTTGCTCGTGTACCCGGCACGAAGCCGCATGGCTTCCGTCGTCGTAGCGCGTCCTACGACGAGCAGCTAATTGCCGCACGGGGAAGGAGGAAGCGTAAAGCCGGCGCGAAGACTGGGACGCGTGAGCCGTGGAGGGCTGTGTTTGATAAACTTGAAATTTCGCGGAGCCATTAGCCGAGGTAGAAAGAACGCGAAAACGCTTAACGGGGCGCGTTCCATTCGACACCGGGGCGACCGTCGAATTCGGCTTGCTTTGGCAGGGTGTGTCGCGGAACGTAAAAGGGAAAGCCAACGCGACACGGCAGCCGAAAAGGGAAGCCAGCGAGAGAAAGAGAAATCAAGATAGACGAACCGAGGAGAGAGGAAGGGGAAAAGAGAGAAAGAGAGAGCGAAGGGTTCGTGGGTGAGGTTGGCAATTTGCTTTGAAATCCCCGGCTTCTCTCCGGAGTCGCTACTCTTTCCGTCTCTCTTTCAAACCACCCTTCATGCTCGTCTGTCTCCCTTTCTTTCCCCCATGCAAGCAGTCACCCTCTTCCTTCCCTGTTTCACCGTGAGCCAGCTTGCTCGACGTAGCCATCGTTCTTCTTCCATCGTCGGCTGACAGAAATGTATGTGCACATCGTGATCCCGTGCACCGGCTCTCTCTCTCTCTCTCTCTCTCTCTCTCCCTTTCCTCCACCTCTCTCGCTCTCCTTTCTTCCGAGTCTTGCTCCTTCCCTTGCTCTTTCTCTTTCTCTTTCCCGGCATTAAAGTGGATACTCGACGGATACCGACTGTTTGAGTTACATTTAAATTATACAGCCACCGCGGCGGCAACTCTGTCGGCGCCGCGTCAAAATTCACCGTCCTGGTACCGCGAATCAGACACACGCGCGCGTACGCTTGTTTCCTCGCGTCGTAGCGCGAGCAAAGTTTTTCCCGTCGCGCGCCGCCTCTGATACACGAGATGACGCGAGGTCGCCGGGATAATCCCGGATCCCGAGCGAACCTCGACTACACCCTGGCAACATCCCGAAGCAACTTTGGGTCTGGTATCTCCCGTATCGCTAATCAGTCGATCCTCCCCATTCCCGAGTCGCGTCTCGTCCCTTTGCACCCCCGTTGTTCGCACGACCGCCTCCACTCGTCGCTCACCCTTCGCGAGGAACGAGAAAGCCGGCGGTGGCACCGTGGCCCCGGCAGAGACAGCGAATCGGAAAGCGCGTCCCCGTTCGTTGCCACTCGTTTTTCTTCTCCGGTTTTGAGACCCGAGTGCTCGGTGAAACGCTCGCCCGTGAATCCCGGCGTTCTCCCGGCGAAAATGGAGCCAGCCCCGCGATACGTACGCGTCCCTTGACATTTCGAGGAAATCGAGTTTAATAGTAATTTCTGCCTCTGTACGCGGTGGCACTTTTGCGCTGTGTTCCCCGTGGCGCCAGCTCCGCCGCGAGAGCGCATCTTTCCGCGTCGTATCCGTCTGATCTTTTGACGTCGTCGACCTATATGCTCGGCAACCATTAATGCGGCTGGCAAATTGAGAGGCTGAATTTTCCACCGCGCCCACGTGCTGCGGCCACGTACTTTACGAGCTAATCTCCTTTCGCCTCCATTCCGCCGGCCGTCGAGCGCGATTGTTTTTTAATTTACTGTTATAAACGCCCGCTCCGCGCGAGACCGTGATACGCGGAGAAAGCGGAGGAGAGAGAAAATGACGCGAGCCGCGAAAGCGAGCGAATGGAAATGGAACGAGAAGGAACCAGGGGGAGAAGAGAGGGGAGGAACGGGG
>NW_016908489.1:911229-941661 GCF_001483705.2 Eufriesea mexicana | reverse complement strand
TTCAGCAGGGAAATTAAGCGGCATTTGTGTCGTTTTTCCAGCGCTACCGCGATCATCGTTGCACCGCTCGGAAAAGGGACGAGGTTCCTCGCGGAATCTTGCCGCGATACGCTCGAGAGAGTTAATTCGCAGGGACGATACCGGGGAAAAATGGAGCACGCGTTGGCCTTATCGTCGATTAGAATGGTATGTTTGCTAAGCAGGCTACCATAAACCAACGCCATAACGAGACCGTAACACGTTACAGCGGACCGTTGGGGCAATTTCGGCAACGATTACGTCACAGGATCAATATTTGAAATCCTGAGCGCATTGTTTGCAACGATCTGCCATAGTAATAATGATTTTGCGCAAACTTCGTCGAAATTTGATTCTCACACCCCCGCTCATCCACCCTCTGGCTGTGGTTCCATTCGCTTCGCCCTCTCCCTCGCACCTGTTCGCGTAGTCCCGCCGAATCGCGATAATATCATTATACCGGATAATAATATTATTCTATCCGCCGGTATTTTCCAGCGATTAGAAGTAAATTAGTGCAACGGCGGCGCGGCCACCCCCTCGAATATTTCGCACCTGCAACGCGCAGGCCCGATGCTCGGCCTGATAATCATTACCGCGACACACCGTTGTCCGTGGTTTTAAGCTACTTCGTCATCTCGTTAAGTCCATGAATCTATCGATTCCCCCGGTTTCGGCCCCCGTGCCTCTAACCGGACCCCGCGTACCGCCATTCCGATTCATCGAGCGTAAAATTACTCGGTCGATCGGTCCTCGCTTTCGACCGCGAAAGAATCCCCGAGAGCGAGAGTTCGCGGGGGGTTGAAACTCGCGAGCCGCGCAGGCAGGGGGCGACGCGTGGTCCCGGAGATCAGCGATCCGGAAAGAAGTCGCTCCGTCACCTTCCACTCGGGGCTGGACTTTCCTCGCTGGCTGGACCACCTAAGGCTAAGAGCGATTCTAATTATGTTAATTAGTCGCCGGCGCGCCGCGTCCGTGGTCGGAAAGTTTGCTCGTTCGCGGCGCGGCGCGCGTCCTTCCTCTGCGAAGAAAATCGGCGCCACGTGGCCCGTCGTAAAGGGGATTTCCACGCGGGAACGCGCGCGGACCGCCGCGTAACCGCGCCGCGTTTTAATATACCCCCGCATGCAGCGCGCCGTGTAATCCCGCGGCCTTTATTAAAACTAGTTATCGCTTTAATAATTGTCCGGCTTTCCATCGCGTTCCGAGGCGACCGGAGGCTTCGGCGGTCGGGTAAACCGGCGCGACGTGCCGCGACTTATGAAAATTTATACCGCGTTTAAGCGGCAGCCGTTTCATAAGCCGGTAAATTGATTGCCGGGCTTTCCCGTGATTAAATTCCATTTGATCCGGTTCCTTTTCGCCGCGAAATCTGTTCCCTCGCGTAACAAGGCGCTTTGGGGTAAGGAAAGAAAGAGCGAGTTGAGGGAGGTGGAGGGGGGGGGCACGGGGGACGTTGATACGTAGGACTGGCCGTGCTTCGACCACGATTACCTAATATAATGGCAACGGGATGGCGAATGGTAATGCGCAATTAAAGGATTCCACCGAGTCCGAGATATTTTCGCGAGTGGGAGCCCTTTTCAGTCGCGTAGCCGCCCTTCGCTTTCCGACTGTAAACGGGAATCGTGGACGGAGCGAGGGGGCTCGAGGGGCCCGGGCAAAAAGATTTCACCGGCAAATTCATTTCCTAATACGTCCGGTTCCGCGGTCTAGAATTCGTTCGCGCCAAAGGTTCATGTTAAAATCTCGTCGGGAGCTTCTTCGAACGGGCCCTGTCCGCGTCCAAGTGGCCCGAAGAGGTCGGAGGGAGCCGGTAGACAAAGAAATCGGGGTACGCAAGAACTCGGGGAGGATGACGGAATAATAGCAACGGGGAGGGGTGCATCAGGGGGCGGAGGTTTGCCGGCGTTGTATCGGGAGCGTTATTAAAGACGAACGTTACACGGTGCTTCCTGGAGCGGAAACGGTGATGGAATTATTCCGATAACGGATTTCCGATCGGTCATAAAATCATGCTCGACCGTGCCGTTGCTCGTTTTTGTAATTTTCGACGGGGATACGTACGATGAAGGGGCGGAGGCGGAGCCGAGGTGGGGTCGGGGTAACGCAAATATTTGAGCAGCTGTGCCGTGTTTGAATTTGAATCGCTGTACATCTGAATTAATTATAAAGGGAACAAGTTCGGTATTGTTACGAGTGATGGACCATTAACTGTAGTTAACCGGAACACACGATTTATTTAACTAATTTGCACGCGTTACGTACCATCGATGCGTTACAACCGCGCGTTCTTTTCCGAGGACGTTTGCGGAATGAAACCGACACGTGATGCGTCCACTCTGCCCCCTCGGAGCACCCATCCTCGACACGCGGTTAAAACGCCCCCTGTCGAACTGCCTACTCGCGAATTGCCTACTCGCGTGTCCAATCGTTGGCGCGAGAAGATGGAGTATCGTGGAAAACTCGGAACGAAGGTTTCCGCGGCAAACGCGAAATATCCTGGCCCTCGCGGGAATTCGGCAACCCCCGTGCAGATCGGGGGGAAAAAGGGTGGAAAGGACAAGCCGCAGGACCGAGCGTGCACTAGGACGCGGCCGTATTCGTAATGGTTGGCCCTCCTGCTAGTCATTACGCCAATCCCGCATGCAAATTTATGATGATTTAATATGATGCCGCCGAACTACGAAGACCGTGCGCGAGCCTCATTTTTATCGTCGTCCGTTGCAATTCTTTCCGTCTACCGTCGCTCCAGCCGGGGAAAGTCGTTCCCTTTTTCCTTTTACCCAGAGAGAAGGGTCCACCACGGGACCACGCACGGCAACGCTATTGTCGTCCACCGTCCACCATCCGTTTATTCTAGTCGCAGAGGCAGTCGATTTCCCGGCAAGACGCTCCACGAGCGTTTGTCCGCCGTGTTTTAATCCAGCCGCGGTTTGTTTATGGAAAAATTGCCGAGTGAAAAATTGAGGAACGGTACACAAGGGACGTGGTATAAAAGCGCGAAACTCCGGGGTCATACTCGACTCTGGAATCCGTGACACGAGTACCGCGACGTCCGAGTTTCGAGTGGTTCCCCATCATCGATTCGCAAAGGAAGAGATTCATTAAGAATTCGGTACGCTCCGGCAGCCGAGTGCAACTTGTTGCGCGCAATTAAAAAATTCATTGCGATCGAAACATGTAAATCGAGGAGCGAGAAAGCAGCAAAGGGAAATGGTCCTCTGTCCGTGGACGGGTTGAATAACGAAGCCTCTTTTGTCATCGAAGGGATAAAGCGAGGCGATAGCCCGCACCACGCGGCGAGAGTCGTAAAAGCATGCAAGTGATAAAGTTTACACGCTCGAGGCGACTAAAGGAGCAAATTGACGGAGGCGATAGGAATTCGAAACCTCGGGTCGGCACTCTGTCGCGGTCTCTAGCCGTAGTTTCCACTCCTTCCCTGTATCTTCGCGGCTGCGTGTTTCCCGCTCTGTAACTCCTCGCGTTTCCCCGCTTATCCCTTCGTTTTTACCGGCGCAATTTTTATCGCGCGGCAGTGAAATTCGCGAATCCGTTTCACTCGTCGCGATCGGATTTACGATCCGGCGAAATTGACCGCGTAAAAATTTAGATCGGTCGTGCCACCTGGCGGCCGATCTCGCGAGTATAATCGTCCGACTTGGTCCTCGATCGCTGGACCGTTCGCGACTGTCCTCAAGTTTCCTCGAGTTTTCTCGAGTCTCGCGGAGGATGAGGAAAAACTCAGCCGTCACTTTTATTTCTCCGCTTCCGCGGCGGGAATTAATTAAATTCGGCGTGACGCTAGGTCGAGGCACCGGTAAAGAGACTCGGTTAAACGCAACAGACGATGGCGGAATTAATTTTCCGCGGAGCGATCGCGAGGAAATTCATGGACCGACGAACGCGACGGGACGAAACGTCATTATCCGTTTCGCGAAAGCGATTACATGGCGAGCGGGGGCACGGGACGGAGGCTTAGAGGAGATTCCGGTAGATTTTTGTCGCGGTCGGATCAACGCGAAAATCGCTTCATTCGCGGTGGCTAGGAGAACTCGCGGCGGGACGAAATCCTCGCTTAATCTGACCCTATTAATTGCGAATGCCGGGCCAGGTAGGCCAGCCAGCCCGTGGGACACCGTGGCGAAAAAGAATTTATGCAGGCGCGCGAGCGACAGGTGCGACCGATGGAATCGTGCCAATTCCGCAATGTGGATTTCATCCGACGCCTCAATGTCGCCGTTCGTTCTCATATTTCCCGGCCGACGATTTATCGCGACGCTCGCGGGTTGAGTATGGTACTATAAACCGAATGATGGGATTACGAGAGGGGGGCAGAAATACCCGACGAGTATTCGTGTATTTCTGATCCCTCTTGAGCAAACGCTGCACGAAGAGTTATAGCGACGTGGCTCGTCTTCGGTGTCAGAATGAAATGTTTGCGGAGAAATTATTTGGGTTAACGTTGTAATTTGTAGGTAAGCTCGTTCCAGGGTCATCAGTGTTTTATTAATGAGCCGCGTTACAGTCGACACTGAGTGGTATTTAATGACGCGCAGAGACGTTTGAAGGACAAGGACGAATTCCACCCCGGTGCGGAATACCTTATCGAGACATCGAACTTTCCAGGCACTCGGTAATTTGTACCCAAGGATCACACGACGACGTGATCTTGACAGTTTTTTAATGGACGCCCGCGTTATTGATTTCCCGAGCAGATTTTTCAGTTCGACAACTAGCGTTACATCGGTACAGCGATGTCGGGGCAAAGGGTTCCGGGTCGGTATTAACAAGCGGCTAAATGAACTCGATGAAATGAAAAACGTCCCTATATACGTGTATCGCGATCCGAGAGTATGGGTGGTTTTCATCATGCCCCGTCGCTCGTTGATTCCGTTATAACATGTCATATCCGCTCGCCGGTAATCCTCCGTGAGTCTGTCCGAGCTAACGGCGAAAAAGAGGGGAGGAAAAAAAAAAAAATAAAAAAACACGGAACGGGAGGAAAGCTGGACAAAAATGCTCGTTTACGCAAGGATAAGGCGAAGATAAGGGTCAAAATTCGATTTACAGCCCGACGTTTTACTCCGCTCGTTCTCCATCGTCTAATTGCTCGACTGGCCGATTAATCGTTTGCTCGATAAATCACGCGGCTGTGCAAGGAAGAAAGCCCGCTCTTCGACATCGCTTGGTCAACGTTAGGACCAACGTGGGTGCTAGACAAACGAGAGCGATATTTCAACCGACTGACCGACTTCTTACTCCAATTACTTCCACTCGGCGCGCGAAAATTCTTTCCCGGTTCGGGACACAAAGTCAGCACCCTCGAATCCTCTTCGGCCGCAGGCTGGCGTGCGGCTCTCGGAGAATCACGGACAGCGATTCCACGGCGTTTAAGGGCGCCCTCGAAGCCGTCCACGGGCGGAAGAGAGGACAGACCGGCCGGGATCGAAAAGGTCTGTACGAGGCGACCCACGGAGATTAATGGCGGGAATTAGTATTCGTCGCCGTACGGTTGAATTACAGAAAGTTATCTCGCCGGCTACGAGCAAACGCTTAGCGCCGGCTCCTCCGCGTCCCACCCCACGGGCCCCCTCCTTCTTCCGCTTCTTCTTCTTCTTCTTCTTCTTCTTCTTCTTCTTCTTCTTCTTCTTCCTCTTCCTCCGCTTCTCTCCTTCGTCTACGCTTCTACCTTCTCCTCTTCCCTACCTAACCCTTTTTTTTCATCATCCCGCGATCCATATTACCGGGGCCCTTGAATAATGCGACGATTTATTTTTCTCAGGCTGCGATCGCTGATTAAGAGGAGCCTCCGGCTAAGCGGAGCGCAGACGAGAGGCGGCTGAGAATCTGGGGAGGAAGAAGCGGTCCGAGTCGAGGGTGGCCGTCTTGGAACACGCGGGTGGTAACGGCCGTATTAGCCACGCGCCTGATATCTCGTCCCTTGACGTCTCTATACACGCTTTTTAATACCGTCGCCGCGACTCCCTTCCGGCCCTCGATCGAGGATAACCCACGGCCCAGCAGCACCCTTCGAATTTCCTCTGCTCGACGACGGGGGCTGCTCGAAATTCCACGGCCCCCTTCGACTTATCCACCCTCCGGCGAGCATTCCCAATTTTTCCTCTACACGCCCCGAGCAGTCTCCTCCGGTTACCGATCGGACACGGTATCGAGGCAATTGCGCGATTACCCCCGTAATTTTTACCGACGTTTCGAGACATTTCTGGCACATTTCGAGGCTAATTAAGAAGATCGGGGAAGGGGAGTGCGAGGGAAGAACGAGGCGGGAATTAATGCAAATGCTTGGCCGTGTCCAGAACCTAGGGGCCCGAGAATCCCGATCGAACGACATATCCCACCTTTATTGTTGCCACTTTCGCTGCAGATAAGATACCTGCGATCCACCCGGGCCAACACCGAATGACTTATCTTCGTTGGACTCGGATTATTGGTTGCGAAATGCCTCGGGCATCCGGGGAACACGGAGTAAAGCACCAGGGCGAAAAAGAAAAGGAAGAAGGCAACGTGGCTCGCGTGTGGTCCTCCGCGATGGACCTGGTAGCTATCGGCCAACTAAACTGCCGTCAAGACTGCTCACCCTCTTGCTCGATACCGCGATCTAATTAGCCACGAGACAGCTAGCTTCGACTAGCTCTACCTTATCTCTTCTTCCTCTGTCCCCCCCCGCTCAGTTTTCTCGCGATCGTGGAAACGTTAGACCCCTGAGCTAAGGTCTAGCCGCGCGAGCTTCTCGTATTAATTGATCTCGTAATTACGAAGCGGCGAGCGTTATCGGGGGGGACAATCGGTAGCGGGAGAGAATTTATTTTCTCGACAAACTCGACCACCGATCGAAACACCGTGAATACCAGGGGCGTTTCCTCCTCTCTCGCTACCTGTTCCCTACCCGGCCGAAATATCTCCGGGGCCGGGTGTTTTGGGTATTCTTGACCTGCATCGATTCAAATCTAATTGGCGGATCTCCACGGAATTCGCCGGTATCGCGAATACCGTTCGGTCGGCCGCAAGTATTCGGACCTCGTTAATTCTCACGGCTCGGCTTCGATCGGCCGCTTATCGCGATTTCACGGGCCGAGGAGGAAAGACACGAAATTTCTACGTAACACGGTTCGCTCTTTCGACGGGCCGGAGGAACGCCGAAATTTATTACGGCCGCGTGACTCTCGCCGCCGGATGAGAAAACGCGTCCGGTAATTACGCTCGCGAGGCACATTCGTCGCGGAATCGGAGCTCCCTCTGCTCGCCTATTCGCAAATTCCCCGCGCTTTCCTCGAAATTTCAGATTTTCAGGCAACACGAGCCGACGTCGCCGGCGCCGTTTTAAATTTTCACATCCGTCGCGACGCTTCGCGCCTCCTTCTCGGCTCTGGGTCTAAAAATCGGTACTCCGCGTCTATCCGAGAACGCAATCAGGGCTGCGGCGATGGAGGGCGGCGACGCGCGTCGCGATTGCGCGGAAAACGTACTTTTCGTCCGGGAAATGATATTTACCTCGTCGCCGACTAAACACGGGCAGGGGCGCGAATTAATGGGCCGTTGTTTCGACGACGTGGACACGACGCGTGTCCCTATTGACTGTGCGTTAATTGAGTGACGTTGCGTAAATACTTTAGCCGGAAATAGCGGCCGCGTCGTCCCCGCGTTCCGCCGATCCGCGCCGCCATCGATTTCGGGCCAAGTTCGATCCGCGCGCGCGGCAAAACGCGCCAAAGTTCCACTCTGTTCCGTGGAAACTACTTAAATCGGTGCCGTTTCTTCGCGCGCGGGTAATTGCCGGTGGCAAGCCGCCTCCAACTATTAATTACACGTTTTCTTTGGTTTCCGCAAGTTCCCCTGACAAGTCAACGGCAGGGTATAGGGAAACCCGACTAAATTCCCCATCGTCGCATATTCCACCGGCGCAACGAAAACAAGACTTGCGAAGTAAGTTCGGGGCTCCGTTAAAGACGCGTGTACGCGCCCAACTTCGCCGACAGTTCCGCGATAATCCCGTAATCCCTTCGTTAGACCGCGTGTTCCCCGGCTGCGGAAAAATCGCCTGCCGGTAATCAGGCGCGAATTCGAACAGTCGTACAATTTTGCCTCATCTTCGACGAGGATCGACAATTTTGGGGTTGTTCTCGCGGCGGTTGAAAAGATCGTCAGAGCGAGGAAACGAGGGGACGGAGAGTACGCCGAGGATATCGAATGGTCTGGCAAATGGGGATCCTTTCGTCGGATGAAATTTCGGGTATAAACGCGATAATGGACGAACGCCGAGGGAACAGAGGCTCCTACGCGAGCCTAATTAAATCATTCTCCTAATTGGATGACGTAATTACGCGTCACCGGGGATGAATAAAAATTCGTCGAGTTTATCGACTTTTAAATACGCCTGGTCTGACGGGCACACACGTTCGGCGAATTTTTCTTGCTGCCTCCCTTGGGACTTTGGACCATCCTCCGCGAAAAGGGTATATCCGTGGCAGGTCGAATATCGTTGAACCGTGCTAAGCTTTTCAGCCGAATGACATGAATTATTGAACGGGGCGCAGTACGTATCTATGATCCGGCTCCGTCCAATATCGACAGCAGTATTCGGAAATCCGTGAGTTATTTCTTCTGTTGTTACATCGGCAGTCCAGGTGTGTCGCGGAGTTGCAGGAACCTACGGGAATTTCGCATGGAAAATGTTTATCGGCCTCTCGGCTCGCTTCGATTAAATCGAAACGAGTTTATCGATTACCCGCGTGCACATTCCGCGATTAAATTACGCGTAAATCGACTCGCAGCGTGATTCGCATCGGGAACGATAACGAACAGGGGCGAACAGTGTCGCGGTAATGGGACAAACGAGGCACAGGAGACACGGTCTCGTGGAAAAGGGGACTCGATTTCTCCACCGTGCCCCGGACAAACCGACTGGCCGACGCGTTCTTTCTGTAATACCTGCGTCCGGGAAGAATCGCAATCGCGGAACGGGTCTCTAACGTAATTTTTCCCGGGTTCCCGCTGGACTCAGCTCGTCCGCGGAAAACTACGGGATCCGTTGCAGCGCGAGTTCCGAGAAAGCAAATCTCTTTCGATTTCACTTTTACATATCGCGCGAGCGTCCGTTCTCTCCCTCCGCGCGCGCGCGAGTTTCACGCGGAAACGCGACGCGCACGTTCGCGTGAATCTTTGAACGCGAGGAAGATACGCCGGGAGTTACGGGGCTCGGTTAATCTCTGCCAGGACAGGGAAGTGGATATCGAGGACGTCGGGTATGAATTCGATAAGTCACCGGGAGGGGAAAAATGCTGCAGAACGAAGACCGGGTCGCGACGAGGCTGGTCGGAAGGAGAAATAAATCGTGGACTTTGACTCGTCGCGACGCTGCACCCTCGCCTTGGTTTCCTCGCTTTTGAAACCGTACGCGAGGGGAATTAAAGCGGAACGAGGCGTAAGGAGAACGACTCGCAACGAGAGACTATTTAACCCCAGCTCGCGCCTTTGTCTCGAGGCCTGCAACCCGACTCGCGCCGCTCTTTTCGCACGATTGCGAGGGAATCGCGCGGCGGGTAATACCCGAGGAATGCGTAACAATGTAGCAAGAGTGGCCGAGGTCAGCTCACCCACGACGAGGTTGTTTCTGCGTCCGAACGAACCTCGGAGGCGCGTTGTTCCTTGCCTACGCGTGGGTCGGCGTCTCGCGTCTCGTCGCGAGCGGACACGAGGATGTCTTCGTCTCGAAAGAAAAGAAAACGGAAAGGAGAGGAAGAGAACACGGGCGAAAGTCGTACAAGGTTGCGAGGCCGGTGTGGCGGAATTAAATCCGACAACAAAGACGCGAATAAGGAGGTGGCGAGCGAGGAGCGACACTCGGTTCGGGGGTGAGTGTTTGCTCCTCGTAACGACGGGGACGTGGTCGAAGATGGAAGTCGAGGGTTAACGGGGTAGTTCTGTTTGCCGCGGTAAAGGAGAGACAACAAAAGGGGGTCCGATGGTGTAATCGGGTTTTCCGTTGACATAGCTTCTGTTCGATCACGCGAGAAGGTCTGCGGGCGCGAAGGGGTTGGACTTCTCGGTGCCGGGGGAGGGTGGGTCTTTCGCCGGCGAGGGTGAAAGGAAAGCCGACGGCGACCAGACGCGCGTCGCGTCCTTCTAAACCGTGCTCGCGTTATTGGCATATCTTCCGCAGCAACCCTTTCGTTAGGGGCCGCACGAGCAGCGGCGTGGACTCTAACTCGAAATTCCACGCGTGTCCGGAATATGTCGGAAGTTAAAGGGAAACACCGGTGGCGTGTGGTGGTCGATAGTTTTGGAACAGCGTAGATTTAATATCTCACGCGCCATGGCCTGTTCCAACTACTAAATATATCCTTTACGCGAACGTTTCGTTAATGTACCCGCCGGGCCGAACAAATTTCGCGCATTCGCGTTTAACGGGGATAATTAATTGCGACCATGGCAAGAAAAGGCAGGAGGGTGAACTGGTGCGTCGAGTGTCGATCGCTTCGTTCGCGATATAAAATTAGGAAGGTGCGCGAGCGATTGGATCGACCGTCTAACCCCTTGCCACGCGTCGAGTCACTTTCAATCACGAGTTTGGCTAATAAAAATAATCGTTAAACGTTGCAGAAGCACTTCCAAATTACTATTCCTCTACCTGTGTAAATTACAAGTTACCTTGATGAAATAACTGTACAGGTAAAACTGTTCGTCACGACTCGCTCTATCAGCCGTTCTAAATTTTTCGCGAAAGAGTGAAAAATTGTAAGGATGCAAAATAAATATCGCTCACCAAATTGTCGTTGGAAAAGTCTCGGTCGAAGCTCCGATGGTGCGTGGCATGATGAACGGCAAGGTGACTCGTCTCTTGTAATCTCGAATAACCTGCAACCGAAAAATTGCCTATGAGCCTCGGCGTGTTGTTTACGTTGTGCTCCATCTACGAACCACGCCTTTCACCCGTGAGACTCGTGTTCGGCCCGATTTCCTTACCACGAGCCTGGCGCGATATCGTAGGCGAAGTGGTTAAAGGGAAATAAACTCGACACAGCGAAGGTGGGTTAATGGAGAAAGTTTCAAAGTTGACGATTACGCCTGCGATCGTGAGACGTTGCGAGCACGACAGTCGTATCGTTTCCCCATAGAAACGTCGTTTAAAAGGCCGTTTGTTTGCCGGTTATTAGGAAGTAAACGAGAGACGCGGGAGAGTGGCGGCGTTCGTTGCGTTTGATATCTCTGTCACGGCGGAAAGGAAGAAAAGAATAACAGAATTTTATCGCCGCCGCGGCCGGGGTCCCTTTAATCCGCGAAACGATCCTTATAATTCGTGCGGTCGGTTACGGCTGTATTTCGGTTAAAGCGGCGTTCCCCGTAAAATTTATACGAGAAAGGATAAAGATGTTATCATAACGTGACCCCGGCCCGAGACGGCCCCCGGCCACCGTAAGATTACGCTTTTACGAATTTGCCTCTTATATACTACAAACTGGTTTATGGCCCCCGGTACCCTTTCCCTTGCCGCGCTCGCTGGACGCGTACCCGTCGTTACCCTCGCGCCAGCGTTCGGCAACTCGGCAACCGGGGGCGTTCTTTTCCTCCTTCCCGTGCAAGCAAACTTTCCCCCTTTTCCATCCCCGTTCGCGGAGTAGTCGTATGAAAATGCACGCGCGAGCACGCGTAAAATCCCAGTCGATCGCGCTCATGCAGATTGCTGGAAATATCGCGCAAAGAAACCAAGCGACGAAAGGGGTGGTGGTCGGGCTAAGGGTCGCGATGGAATTACGCGCGATGGAAGCGAGGCTTTGGCGACAAACTGCTGGCGCATGGTATTACACGATGGAATATTCATAGCTGCATTCGTTTATGACCGGCAGAAATCACGGAGGCAATGGTGAATTACGAGATCCCTTAATTCCAGCCCGATACCCGTTCGCGGGTGTACTCGAGAGGAAGAGCAAACTGTCGATTTTCCCTGTCCCCCTGTCAGACGTTGCACCGTCTCGACGCGCACGGTTGCGCGCGTACCCTTGTCTATAATCTCGCGGCGTTAGTCTCCGCGCGATGTTCGATGGCGAAATAACCGCGAGATGGAACAGCTAACCGTGGAATCAGGGCGCGGGTCTTACCGCGAATGGTTCGGTCCGTTATCGCGAGACGATATCGGAAGACGACGTTGCGGAAGATCCGAGGCAAGGATAGGGTATCGCCATTATCGCGATGCGGCCAGCGTCGCTGTAGCCGAACGATGTTCGGAAATCTAGATTATCCCGAGAACCACCGCGGCGCCTTGTTCCCGGCGCCGTTAACCCTCGTCTAAACGCGATCGCTTCGTAGATCTCGATCTTCGAATTCCGGTTTCCCCGGTGAAATTTCAATTAGGAGAAAATTAGCTCGGCTACGGCGTAACCGAATGGTACTTTATTTTGGACGTAGCAGGCTCGTCGTTACAGCCAGTACTTTGTACGCTGCGCTAGAGCGTTGCTCGACCGTTCGTATTATCCGCTTCGCAGCGTACCATCGTTGTTAATGTTCCTCGGCGCGAAGCAACATTTAAGTCCGTGTTAATAACTCCGACGCCTGCAGCGAGAAATTACGAAGTTCGCCGTGGCAGTCGTAGTACGTAGCGCACGGAGGAAAGCGTTCGTATTTCCCGGCTGGAATCCTCGTTTTCGTTCCGTTTCAAAGACGATCGCGGCAGCGCGGGTCGGGTTTAAAAGCGCGCCTATCAAAGGGAAAGTTGCCGGAGATGGGAGAGAGCGGAGAAAGACAGGAAGGATTTTACCGCGGCTAGGAGGGGGCGGCGTTGAAACGGCGGACGCGTTGCGTGCAATCGGTGGTCTACTAAATGCACGCGTAAGCCCGAGAGCCGACGAACGAAGAGGACAGGCGAGAGAATATGGATCGGAGGCCGTGGAAGAAATAAGGCGAGCGAAGAGGCGAGGTCTCTATCGTGCGGAGGAGAGCACGTATGCGGACCCACCGCGCCATCGGCGCCGTGGGGGTCCCTTTTGGGCAGCAACGGCGTGCCGCCGCCGATGTATCTGGTTACCTGGGCCAAGAGAACGCGAAAAAAGAAAGGAAGAAAAGAAAAGAGAAAAAGAAGGGCCACGAAGTGACGGCGCAGAGTAAACACATCCACGGAGGCCTCGGATTCGCGCGACAAAATTTTGTCTACCGTCGCCGCCGCCGTTTCGGGTCCGTACGGCCCACGCACGTTGCCAATGGTGATGGTGGTGATGGTGGTGGTGGTGGTGGTGGTTCGCTTTCGAAATTAAGCCGTCGAATATCGAGCGGATCTCGGGCCTCGGATAGATCGGTGACGGAGATACACGCGTTGGTCGAAAGCGAGTAGAAGCGAGGTCGGAACCGCGGCGGTTGAAAATTCTTCCGTAAATTGGGTTACTTCGGCTTCCAGGCACAGCTGGCTGCGCGCGAGAAGCAAAAGTTGCGAGTCAGAGTGACGAGGAGGCAAGCGTGGGACTCGTGTTTTCGAGTTTAAGAGGCGTTATCGAGCGGACTAGGGGGTGGGGCATTTTTGCGCGACAGCCAGCGAAAGCCGGTGGCGAGAAAGGATAATAGAGAATATATTCCGCGGCGGAGAGAAAGCTTGCACTTTGGACGGTAGCCACACGGGTCCGGGAAGATTCCGTCGGGCGATACGGAGTTTTTCATACGCCGACTCGACAAGGGGATAAGGAGGATAAGGACACGGTGGAAGGCGTGGAAGAATCCCGCGAACACCTCGGGCTCCTTTCTCTCGGCTCGAGAGACGAAAGAAAGTGGTTATGCTCCGAGGAGTTCGAGAGCCCCGGCGAGAAACGTCTTTTCTCTCGCGGCGCGGACCATTATCGGAGCACGTACACGCGTACGCTCGCCGCCGAGTGTCAAAATACGCGTCCGATTAAAACGCGAAAGGGGAAAAGCTAGGGATTTTCCTCGGATCGGGGGAAGAATATCGAACCGGGGGAGGGAGGGGGATCCGCGGTCGAATTTTTCCCGCATTCGATCGTCGAGCGAAACGCGAGAGAGACAGCGCGCGGTTGAAAAATATTTCATCGACGCGGAATATTTTGCGGAACTCGCGGATATTTCCGCGAAATTACCTCGTTCGTCTGCGAGGAAATTTATTCCGCGGTGAGTTCGCACGAACGATGGGGCCCGGAGTAATTTCCAAATGGACGAAAAACCGTGGCAAACGAGCGTAACAGCGCGTACACGCGCGGTGCCGCGGATTCGGAGACGCTGGAAAATAGCGGAAAATCGGAGGCGGGCGACGGACGGAGCAGAATCGCGGTGGCTCGGTTCGTCGAGCTTTCCCGTCGAGCTTTTCGGTCAGGTCTGCGCGCGAGCGCGCGCGCGTAGCTCGGGAATGCAAAGTGGCTCTCTTCTCGCCTCGGAGAGAGACAAAGAGACGCCCGAATGGAGAACAAGGTGGCCGCTGCGATCGGCCTGGCCCTCTTTTCCTCCTTCCGCCCCTCGACTCCCCCTGGACCCCGGCCACGGAGCAGGCCTTTTATTTTTAAATCTCCGCCGCTCGCGAAACGCGCGGGTGGCCGTCGTGTTTTCCTAAGCCGGCGCAAAATTACACACTGCCCGGTTTCGGGGGCCCCCTCCTTCCTTCTCCCTCTTTCTCTGCCCCTTTCTCTTCCCGGCTCGCTCCTGCTCGCTCTCGGTCCATCTCGGCAGCCTCTCTACCTACCGAAATCAAAGCGGAGGAGGTAGGGCCACGCAAGCAGGGGGAGGGAGAAAATAAAAGAGAAAGGGAGAAAACTGGAGAAGAGACGGGAAGCAGTGGACGAAGGGAGAGGGAGAGAGAGCGAACGAGAGGGGAACAGGAAGGGGGCGATAGAGGATAAGAGAGGAGAGGAAGGGGTTGCTCGGTCTTATTTTTCGGCGGCCCTTTATAGGTCTCCCTTCCCTCTCCCCGGCTACCAATCAAAAACGAGTAAAAGGGAAAAAATCACCGTGGGCCGGGACCCGCGGAGGGTCTTCTGGGTTAACCGTAGCGAGTTGGAAAAGTGTTGGCTCGTTAAGGGGACAGGGTGATCCGAAATCGAAGAACCCGGCCGTGTTCTCCGTGCTTCTCGTATCCCCGCGCCGAGCTTCGAATTATCCACCGATTTCTCCGCACGGAGGCCCGGGTCGCGGGTCGGATCGCGCGACAAAAACGGAATCTGCCTCTCGCGAGACGACGGCAAAAGCAGGGAAAAGCTGCGGCGAAATCCCGAACGGGGAATTCGTCCGGACGGCGGAACGAAACGATGCGGCGGCGATAAAGAGGCAGCACGAGTTCTCGCGATTCCCTTTCTCTCTCTCTCTCTCTCTCTCTCTCTCTCTCTCGCCTCCCGCGGGAGAGAGCCGGCGTAATCGCGGCTGCGACACCGCGTCGGACAATCGCGAGCGTAAATTTCTCCGATCTCGTTATCCGGTCTATCCGGTGCTCGCGTGCAACGCTTCCTCCGCGCGCTATTATTCATTCGCGCCTGCGATCGCTAATAAAGAGCCGGGGAAAGAAGAAGCGGCAGCTCGCGGAACGAATTTATTTCGTTCGTTTCTCTCGCACGGGAGGCTTTTTTCTAGCCACGGTTCGATCCCGCTTTCTTCAGCGGCGCGGCAATCAGCGGGATTCACGCGCGGCAACAGTCCCTCTGGAATGTCGTAATCAGCCCCGGCGCTTGGCCACCGCGAGATCTCAATTAGGGAAGGAATTTTTGCTACGTCGCGCGGCGATCGCGCGCGCACACGAGCGGACCCTTGGCCGCCGCTCTCTATGCGCGCCGCGAAAAAGAGAGCAAAATTAATTACCCGAACGACGCTGGCCTACCGGCACAGTCTCGGCCGCTAAACGACTTACTTCTAGTCACGTTAGTACTAAATTGGGGGTGCGTATTAGGGGCCGGGTGGAAGAAGGAAGAATGAGACGTCGAGATACCCCGAAGGGGGAACGTCGTCCTCTCTCTACGAGACGTTAACGAGCCGGTAAATATGTCGACTACCACATCGGCACGCTTGGAAGCGACTCGTATACGCGAGCCTGTATCCGAGACCCCTACTCTTCGTCTTCCACTTCTTCCACCACTGCCGCAGCTCCTTCCTCATCCGACGAAATGATTATTATAGTTCGTAACCGAAGAGCTGCCCATTTTAGAGCCTGTGGAAGCCGCCGTATAATTTTCCACCCACTAAAATAGCCATCACCCTGTCTACCCGGGACCGATCTCCGTTCGTGATTATCGGCAAATAAGGTACAGTACGGGGAGAAAATATGGCCCGGTTCGGGGCCCGGCCCAACGACAACTGCCCGCCCGGCCATCTTTCTTCCCCTCGTTTCGTTTCCACGCCGCTCTCGCGCCGCCAGCTTTGCTTCCTTGAATCCCTCCACGATTTTACAACCGGAAACCAGCCGCCATTTTCCTCTTTCCTCCCCGTTTTCCCTCGCTTTCCCTCGCTTTCCCTCGCTTTCCTCGAATCCCGGTTGATCATTTAATAGCTCGCGAGGCTCGTTGTCCGCTCGTAATCGAATTGCACGCGGGGAAATCCGCGTCGGTGGAAGAGTCTCGAACGACGGCAAAGCAAATTTGTTTGCGCCTCGAGGAAACGCGATTTCTCCGGTCTGGAGGATACCCTCGACGGATAAGGGACGATTGCACAGGTGCTCGAGGAGTCGCGCGCCGCTGGCCCGGAAAACGGGCAGGCGAGAAAAGGGGGAGAATCTTCGTAGCGAGCGAGGAGAACGACTCTTGTCCGCTTCGACCGCGGCAAGACGAATAGCGGAGGCAGAGGTCGCTGGACCTCGGTGGAAAAAGAAAATGGCGGACCGCGCGCGACTCGTTCGTCGCGATGAAATTTCCGCGAAGCTATCCTGTTCGTGGACAGGATAACGAGGTCCAGTTGCCTGCGACGAGGACCAAGAGTAAGACGACGACGACGAGGATGAAACGCGCGTCTGTTATTTCGTTTCGTCTCGGCTTCGATTAATCGCGGTCACGTCGAACGGCTCGAAGAAGGCAATTTCGAGCGGAGACGGAACGACAAAGGAGCGGAGGATGGAGCGGCGGCCGTCTGGATCGCGTTCCGCGGGGAGGCACGTGTAAATGAAGCGTAACGGTGATTACGGAGAGAACTAGCAGCGAGGAGGATTGCGCTCGGTGAAAATAAGACAGCGGCGGTGGACGCTCGCGCGCTGGCGACACGCAGGATCAGGAACTTTCTCACAGGAGGGTCCAAGGACGAATGCATATTTTCATCCCCCCTGCCGCCGTCGGTTCTGCCCGGGACGATCGTTAGGATCACGGTGGCCGCCTTTGTCCCGGAGGATGTTAGCGCCTCGGTCAACACGCTGCTAAGAGGAGTTCCCTCGAAATAGCGCACTGGTAAATCCCTTATAAGCCTATAGAGGTAACATGATTCAGCGTGGTATAGGTCAGATTTAAGCCGCCTTTGATATTTAAATCGGCCTGTGCGCCGCTGGAAAGAGGCGGCAGAGAGGCGGCAGAGAGAGGCGGGAGAGAGCGGCCCCGGGGAAAGAGAGAAAGAGAGAAAGGGAGAAAGGGAGAAAGGGAGAAAAGGGACGGAGAGAGACACGGTGGTCGGAGGAGGTGGCACGAGAAGGTAGGAAACGACCACACAGGAATTTACACGTTCCGCGACTCCCGTACCCTTTCGTTCTTTCCTCGTGTGCACGCTGCTTCGATTCGCTTCGTTTCGACGACGCGACCACGGCCACGGCCAGCGCCGTTTTCGGCCAAGCCCGTTCGGATGCGCCCGTGATACAAAAGTATTCCCAGCCGTGGCGAATTTATGCGCCAACTCGGCCCGAACGCGCTCTCCTCTTCCTTCCTTCCTTTCCTCTCTGGACGCGCCGCTTTCGGCGTCGAGCCGCGCGCCATAATTCGTAAATCCCGTGTATTCGTTATCGGAATTGTCACTCCGGGCCCGAACGCGTCGAAGAATGTCGCTGGCTCCGAGGGATCCTACCGAAATAGTCCGTTTCGGGGCAACTCCTCCTTTTTCCACGAATTTTCTGTATTCTTATTTACGAGCGCTCGCTCGCGCGCGCACGCGAATCGTCTAGACGAGGAAGCATTCGCCGAGGAATTCGTCCCCGAGAGCCCCCGGGATCGTCACGCAGGAATCCCGAAAGGCAGCATCGGGAGTTCGGAAGCTCGCTTGGCGAAAAATCATTCGCGGAATCGCGCGAGAAGAGACGAGGAAACTCGATATCGATTAACGGTTATTTATAAAGCGCGCGATAAATAACGGTCCATCGAAATGACGTGCCTGGGTGGCGGCCGCGAGGGAGAGCCAGAGGGAAGGCGGGAATCCTGCGGTAATGAAGTCCTCCGGTACATCGTTAACTCCTGCAGCTTTTTATCCGACGACGACGACGTATGAATGCCATTTGTCGCCTCGGCTGCGCGTAATGCACTCGCTCCTGCCGCGCGCCGGCTCTCGCACGACGTGGAAACTTTTTCTTTAATTCCCTTAATTACGCCGGGAACTCTCTGTCGAGGCTCGCGTCCCGGCCACTCGCCTAACCTCGAGACGAAACTTCCAACCTCTCTGCCGTACCACCGACTTTGAAAACTCGCGTCCGATCCTATTTCCTCTCCTCGCCGTTTCTACTTTCACCATCGTCTTCTTCCTCCTTCTCCTGTCTCTTCTTATCCTTCGCTTTTCCCTCCACCCCCGCGCCTTTTCTTTTTTTTGGGCCAGGATCGAAGCGAGGGAACGAGAAGGAGAGAGGGAGGGAGAGAGAGAGAGAGAGAGAGAGAGAGAGGGGATTGACGAGCGAGCGCGGCCAGAAAATGGCAACACGCGAACGTTTCCGTGGAGATTCCACGAGGCGTTAAGGCCCCCTCGATAGAACGATTCCGGCCGGTGGAAGCACGGGTGCTAGCTCAGGCTACCTTCCGAGCGTTCCTGGCGATAAGCCCGGCACGGAGAGTGTACGACTACCGCTGACCGTTTAAGACTCGAAGACGGCTACCGTGACTCTATGGCCTCTTCCGTCTGATAAACTCGCAGGTGCGACGATTCGCAGGTCGACACGTGAGAGTCCGGTTTTATCGCCGGGGCACGCGATCCTCTCCTCGCTCTCCGGCCCGATTATCCCTTTATTTCAGCGGCGGAAAATCATGCGCGCATCGACCCCCTTTAACGCGGCTATTCGGTGCCGTGTTAACGCCGGTGCAGCGATCTACCGCGATGCCGTGGCTCGTAACGTAATCGTAAAATCGTCCACCGTCGAGGAATCTCTGCTCCGTCAATTGCTCGACGGAGACGTCGTCCAAAGACCACGGCTGCGAGGGTTAAAGGGGTGTCCGAGGTTCGCGGGCCCCGTCCGAGGATCGATTGGTCCGAACGATGGAGAATAAACGCGGCGCCAGGTCGGGAAAGCAAGGTTCGAGCGATCGAGAGCTTTTCCCAACGACGCTCGCGAACAATGGGGTGCGCTTGGTGAGGAGGCAGAGGGCTAGGATCGGGTGACTGTAAACGGTGCGAAAACGGTAGATGCAAACGACGCGCAATTAAACGATTTGAGGAAACGGTAAAAGTGAAGGTCCGACGGGTCGTCGTTGTTCCTTGCAGTCGAACTCGATAATTACAGGCAGTCGTAATTAAAGCGAATTGGCGCCGAAAGCATTACTCCGGCGCCGGAACCGCAGGACATTTTGCGCGCCGACCAAAACCGCCCCCGCGCAGCCGTGTGGACGTCGGCCCTCGGCAGATGGGGAGAGGCGAGAGGGGTCGGTGGTCGTAAAATCGTGGAAAATAAATCGGCTGCGTCGCGGCGCCGGTTCGCGGGCGAAAATTCGCTTTAGATTAGAGGTGGCGGCGGCCACGGCCACCGGACCGGCTGCAGCAGTTTTCTCTCACGGCTCGTTAGAGTCCGCGAGTGCATCGCCGCGTGCACTCCTAATAGGATCGCCGGGTGTGGAAGGGGATGGAAAATCGGAGTACTCTCTCCCTTAGCCACAGGTGGAAGGCTAGCTGCTCGTTACGGGGCGATGCCGCTTCGTTTCGGCTCGTGCTCTCCACAGTCCACGAAACTTCGTTCCCGTCCGTTCTTTCCCCACCCCCCGCCAATCTTTTTGCTTAGACCTCTGTTTCCTTTATCCCGTTCCTCGACCACCTGACTCTTTTTCACCGGCCGAATCGATCGCTTCCGAACAATGCCGGTTTCATCGTTTTCCGTCGCCATCGTTACACCGTGCCCCGGGACCTCTCTTTTTTCCTCGTCCGTTTCGAAAACCGTCTCGCATGGCCGACTGTCCGATAACGGGAACCCGGAGACAACCTCGCGGACCGACCGATCGAGATTCGGAGCAATTGCCGTTTCGCGAATAACTCTGCTCGATCGACGCAACGACGCTCAAGATTTTTACCGGCGAGCAACTTTCGCTCGAATATTCCGTCGCGGTGTAACCGTGCGGACGTTGGAATCGGTCGATCAGATCGGTAGAGACGTTCCAGCGTGTCATCGATCGTTCCGACTACCGATCGGAAGCGAAGGCGTCGCGGAAACGGGTACCGGGTGGAGTTCGGCGGTGGCTCGGCGTGAACCAAAATGGACGCGCGTCCGCGGCGGAAGGAAAAGCGCGGTGCGCGCGCAGGACGTCGGCGGCGCTCGGAATCACCCGATTAACACATCAGCGGCGCAAGCGAGACTACCTTTTCGCCCCGACTGTATCGCTAATAAGACACAGGTAGTTAGTGCCGGAGAGGAGGAGAGCGCTCGGGGAAGAAGCGAGGAAGAGAACGGCGAACGAGGGGCGAGTGGCGGAGCGGGGGCCAGCGATGGGAGTAAGAAGGCCGAGTGGCAAGCAGCAAGGGCAACGGAGAGGAGGAGGAAGAGAGAACCGGCAGGTCTGTCAGCGGGGAGAAGAGGGAAGGATGTTAAAGCGCGGATGACGAGGATAATAAAGCAGGGGGAAATACAATGAAGATAGAAAAGTAATATCGAACGGGACGAATGAAAAAGAGAGTCGAAAAGGTAGACCAGTGGCCGAGGAGACGTGGAAGGAGAAGAGAGACAGGTGGAGAAAATAGAGAGCGAGGAGGAGAGAGGCAAAGAGAAGAAGAGGAAGAAGAAGAAGAAGAAGAAGAAGAAGAAGAGGAGGAAGAAGAGGAGGAGGAGAGAAGAGTCGGAGAGGTAGTAGGGTCCTGCTTGCTCCTGCCGAGGATGCTGCGCATCGTCCCTCTGGTAGTACGAGGAGAGAGGACCACCAGAGTTACCGAGGTGAGTGCCGGGTACCCTGTAATCACGGTGCCGAGCCGCGAGCCGACAAACCAAACCAAAAGAGATAAAGATAAACAGAGATTCGAACCTACGAGCTGACGGGGGAAAGAATAAGGCAGGAGAAGAGGAAAAAGGAGCATGAGGAGGAGAGGCGAACGCGAGAGGGAGGGAGGGAGAGAGAGAAAGAGGGCACGGGGAGGGAGGACGGGCCCTCGTTAAGTATGACGTGCGATCGCTTCCTTTTGTGCTGCTCGTTGAAACTCGGTGCGCAACGCGTCGCGCACTCGTCCCGCTGATTTTCGTTGCTCGTTCACGGTGTGCGTACGCGAGTCTTGTAGTCTGACGTGTACCGTTATGCAATCGTATATACGCTACGGCTCGGAAAGAACATTGTCGTCGATCGATCCGCACGATCGATTCCTCGCGTCGTCGTCGTCGTCGTAGTCGTCGTGGTACGGAGGTCTAAGGAGCAAGAAGAAAGAGAAAGAAAGAGAAAGAGAGAGGGACGGAGAGACGTTACACGGCTATTCGTCGAGTATGACGCATCGTTGCGATGCTTTCGTCCTCTTTTCTTCCCCCGTTTCGCGTGGCCGTGCAGAGTTTTTATTGGCACGGCATTATGCAATCATGCCCGACTCGTCCGGCAGATCTCGTTGCCGCTGATAAGCGCGAGGTCTTGCCTCTGCGAGAGAGAGAGAGAGAGAGGAGAATCGGGGAACTAAAGCCGATAGGCGGCTCTTGACGCGCGTACAACGTTTTAATTGCGGCTAAGATGCAATGACTCCGTTTCAAAGGGAGGCGACACTCTCCGTTCCGATCTCTCGCGCGAGTTCCGAGATCGTATCGCGCGTTACGACGCGGACCGCGCGTGTTTCGCCGAGGCCCGAGAGTAATCGGGGAGAACGAGGCGTTTCGTGTCCGCCGCGTAAATGAACCGGCGTACGCTTTATCGGCGACCGATCGATCGCGGATCGATTTCGACTTTCGCTCGCTGCGCGATGTCTCCGCGGCGACGCGCGTTCCTTCGCCCGATGCCGGAATGAAACGCGAGGAACTCGCGAACGGTTATTTCTCGATCGTTTCGCCGCTCGTACCGGCCTCTCCGCATTAACGATACCTCGCGTAATGGCCGCGGAGACGAGGAGAGGATGGCCGTGCAAAGTGAAAGGCGTAGAGGGGTTGGGAAAAAGACGAACGGAAAGCCGAAGGTATACAAGGGGAGAGAGGGTATACGAGGGCGAGAGAGAAGGAAAGCCCGAAGGGACGAGAGAGGAGAGAAGCGGTCGCTTATAATGTCTTCGTTAGCCGCGGTAAAAAGGGCAAGCGGCGCGCGTCTAAATGGTTCGTAATGACCTTAAAAACTGTTAAGCCGAATCGGGTGCCGAAAATTCAGCCACTCGTGCAACGCCTCGATCTCGCAGATCCCCACCGATCGCCTGCCGGCCACTCGTTTTTCGCCGAAAAACTTTGCAACGGGACGGTACCGCGCCGACCAAACAACACGCCAACTTGGCGCAACTTGGTCCAACTTGGTCGATTTCCTTCGACTTGCCTGGTCGCCGGCGAACTACACCCTCCATCCCTTCGTTTTCCCGATTTCCATCGTTAACGATAACGACTATCGCGTTCGCCGTACTCGGTTCTTTCGCCGTGATTCGAAAACCCGTGGAGCGAAGAGGCGGGCTAGGTCCGGTGGCTCTAGTCGGTGAAACGAAGCTCGAGCGGTTCCTCCGCGCCGACGATCTAGCTTTTCGAGGCCGTGACTGGAACCGGGTCGAGTGCAACGTTGTACGGGACGAGCGAAATTGGAAGGAATTTCGAACAGAACCGAACTCGTTCGGGACCCGTTTGAGCCGTGGGGGCGTCTCTTTCTCGGTTGGACGAGACCACCGTGATCGCGACAGGTGCGACCAGCCACCGTGCTCGATGCAGAGGCCAACACCATTACACCGCCGGCCCTCTTTCTCTCCCGTCCTCCTTTTTACTCTATACCCGTCCTTCCTCTCTCGATAGAGACCCGAGAGACCGCGCCACTGCCATTCCCTCTCCTCCCCGTCCCGCTGCGTATCGCGAAATTATTCCAAATGCTAATTGCGCGTTTGTACGCGACTCCAGGCACCGTGGTGGAATGGGATTCCTCGAAGAAATCCTGCGCATTCGCGCACCGTGCTACGTCTCGGCTAGACCGTCTCTTCCTTTTTCGGAAGTCCTGTTTGTTTCTGCCTTCCATTGCCCCTTTGCTCTCACTCACTCTCTCTCTCTCTCTCTCTCTCTCTCTCTCTCTCTGCCTCTTTCTCCTTCTCCTCTCGCCGCGGCCCCATTTTTGCGCGAGCAGAAATTCTACGCGACCACCGGGCGCATCTCGCGCGACAGGTAAACGATAACGACCGCGCGGAAGGAAGGCGAGGTTCGCGTCGAAGGGGGCACTGGGAACGACGAGACACCGTCGCGATTGGAAAGTTGACAAAGAGGAGCCGCGACGCGGGACACGGTAAGAGAGAGGAAACGAGGCTGGTTTCGGGGCTCGCGGCTGCCCTCCGGGGTAATGCTTTTCGTCTCGCCATCAAGCATGGGTGGGCCGAGGCGAGCTAACGTACGTAACGAAGACGTAGGTAGCTCTTAATATCTCGTGGTGCCGTCGAGAGAGGGAGCACGCAACGTGCTCGGGATCCTTCGAATTTCTCGCCCCGGGGGCCCCGGCTCGGGATGCCAGAAGTTTGTCCCGCGAGGAACCCTGTTATATACATACATACATACATAACATACATACATACCGGTATATACGCGTATACATATATATATATACATACATACATACATAACATACATACATACCGGTATATACGCGTATATATATATAGAGGTATCTCGAGGTGGAGGCGAGATCGATGGCGGAGCGGGAAGAAAATGGAAAACGCGGAGAAAGTCGGTGGGAAAAAGGTCGGAGGAAGGAAGGAAGGAGAAGACAGGAAGAGAGGAGAGGAGAAAATAAAGCGAGAACCCGGCACAGCTCGGGTTCGTGCGAGAACCGAACGATGATGCGGTCGGCAGCTGAACTGCATCGCGTGTTGCTGCCGCTGCATTCGGGACGAGCACGCGCCATATGCCGTATTGTTACACTATCTTCGCTCCTCTTCTCACCCGTGGCCCTTCTTCCTTCCCCGACACAACTCCGGCCAACCCCGTCGTTGCCCTTTGAAACACGCGAAATAAATGTTCGCTCGGTTGTACGGCGATTTCGTGGATCGAGCGCCACCGATCAACCGAGCAACTGGACGTTGCGGATGCCAGCAGGACTCGGTATAAGTACACGGTACGTAAACCACGAACGAACGCCTCTTCCGAGGATTATCGTCCTTGCCTTTTGTCCAGAGTGCCTTTAACTCGATCATACACGCGGATTTTCGTGAGCGGGCCCCGATAACTCGACACGACTCGCTGCATTTCCGTCGCGAAATTACACTCGCGTCTCGGCCGGTGTTTAATCCACGGCGACGATACGTCGATATCCGCGCGTCGGGTTATCCCAATATTTGCGCGAGGAACGCCTTGAATGGGTAGGCGACGCGATTCGATAACCGTGGCCGATCAAACACGCGATCGGCAGCGTGGCGCGTGGCAAAGCGGCTTTCGCCATTCCGCGAAAGATCAAACGGCCGATGGGCCGGCATAGGCAAGATATCTCGTTGGAATCGATGATGGCGGGCGTGTCCGAACGGTGGCAGAAATCGAGCTTAACGCGGCCACGTACGCGTCGACGGGATCGCGTGGCGCATACCTGAGCAACGGAGCGTCGAGCATATGCGTGCGTCACAGGGAACACTAACGGCAATTATCACCCTAACCGAAATGCTGCAGAACGTCCCCGCGGGAGCCAAGGGGCGAGGGTGAAGCCGGCGTTCACGCGCGCCCGCGCGCCAATTGCAGTTGCAGTCGCGTGCATGCACGTGCCTTGTGGCTGCTACGTAAACACACGGAGAAGAGCGAGAGAGAGAGAGAGAGAGAGAGAGAGAGAGAGAATGGAGCACGATGAACGTGTAGCGTAGTACGACGTGGTTGCTCCGCTACGATTATTTTCACTCGCAGCCTCGGCACGGTTCGGCTCGCGTGACGATTGCACGGAAATCTTTAAATAATCCATAACCTTCCGCCGAGTGCACGGAGAAATGTGTCTGTTCGTGATAACGATATCGTCGAGCTTGCACGAAATTTCTCGCAGAAAATGCAGTCGAGGCGTGCCCCGAGTCGCCGTGAAATCTTAATATCCTGTTCTCTCCTCCGTTTCCCTTTATTGCCCCGATACCCTCGCGATCTCGATGCCGACACGAAGGATGGTCGATTATATATAAAAATGGCGCGACGAAAGGGGTCGCGTAGACGAGAGGGACAGTGAGGGAGAGAGCGACACGAATGGTGTCACAGAGACAGAGACAGGGACAGACGTGTCGTCGGAATCAGTGGCTAGCCGCATCTCGCGTCTATGCCGCTCGTGTTCGCTAATGATCTATCGTTCCCTTATGCAGGTGTCAGCAATTATAACACTCGATTAAATGGTCCGACATGGTCCCTCGGGAAGCCGAGCTGCAGTTCCGGATAGTCACGCACGTATCACGTGGCGAGGTGATAATCGAGGTTTCGTCGTCCGTGTAAGCTGCTCGTCTCGCGCCAACGTGGATCGGCGAAGGACCTATCCGCCGCAGGAATGTGGATCGTTTCGTTCGATCGAACCGTGCTCGTGCGATTGCCCGGTGCGGCTTCTTCTCACGTCTAGCGAGAAACCCGGCTTCCATCGTTTCCGCGACACAAAGGAGCGAGAGAGAACGGGCAGCTAGTGGCTCGTTAAGACTATTATTTTATCCGTTTCGAGTTTGCCCGGGACTAGCGACGGGACTGGGACAGGTCGGTCAGGATTTACGCGTCGCGGGTCGTTTATGCGGCCGTGGAATTTCATCGTCGTCGAACCGGGGGAAAAAGGTGGTGGGACTGGACGGTGATCGGTTAACGCGAGTCGTGGAATCCTCGAATGATCCTGGACGAAAAGCAACGGAAAAATGCGCTATCGGGCGAGCGAGGAGGAGGCACGCGCGGCTGATAACCATTACCCGCGCCGCTCTCTTTCTCTCGTCCGCCGCTGCGCTCGTATCACCGGTGTCGAGATGCGTTCAATGCACCTGAAACAGATAACGCGAGCGTCGGCCAATGGCTTCCGGGATGCCCGACACGCTTCCCTGTTAACATATTTCCTCGGTAGCGGGAGGGAGGCGAATTCTCCGCGACCAGTCGCGAATCCGCGAAGCTAGTAAGTCCGTGACTTTTATTCTCTCTCTTACACTTTCTTGCCCTGCGAGGTCCTCGAGCAGAGTAATCACGGAAAACTCGATCGCCGTGGATGACATAAATCCTCCGCGTTACGATTGTTTTACGCTCGCGAATATTACCAAGTGTACGCACCGTCCGCGAATCGTCTCGAGTCACCGAGCTTGTTCCCTCTTGCCTGTGTATATTCGCCTCGATAACGCAAACGTCTTCGCGGCCATTTGGGAGGAAGAAAGAAAAGGATAGGATGAATTCCGAGCGAAAACGACCGGTTCTTATCGCCAGGGATTCTTCGATCGAACGATCGAGTTGGCGCTAATCCGTGCTTCGTCTACTCGCGCGACATTACGCGGAGCGCAAAAACGAGGGCCATTCTGTTCTGGTCGATGAGCCTCGTTTCGTCTGGTTCGCGCCGCTCCGTTCGTTCCCAGGCAGGGCCGGCCGGATTCTGCGGTCCTGACAGATTATCCGGAGCGGCGTTGCCTGGACGAGAGAAGAGCCACGAATCGAAACAGAGACGATCATCTGCGCCGCGAGTAATTTGGCCCCCGCCGCAGCGGGCCCTTCTCCGGTTCGTCGTTGCGCGCGAACGAAATCCTGCTAATTCTCTCCATTAGCGCATCGCCCGGCCGTGTAAGAGGATACCACGACCGTTACCCTCTCGCGAAAAAATCATCGCGAAACGAATCCGCTCGCGTAAATGACTGACCAAGCACGTCGAACTTACGGTATCCCGCGCGATCTTTGCTCGCTCGAGCCCGGACTCGAGGGATTTGATTTTTCTTGGGAAATTTTGGAAATTGCTGGAAACCGCGCAGATGGTGGACGCGTTCGGGATCTACCGGGAGACAACGATTACGGCGCAACGTCTGTCTCAAGAGCTGGCGGCGTTCGCTACTTAGCGCTGCGGGCGAACTTAGAGCGGGAGTTTAATAGAACGAACGGTTTCTCCAGGTGTTTTTGTCACGCTCTCATTTAGCCGGCACATTCAGGGTGGTGCCGAGCCGTCGGAACGAAGCGGAGACAATCATCTGCGGCTCGAGTAATTTGGCCACCGTCTGCCCCCGTTCCCCAAAACTTCTCGAATTCCGTGGGTCGTGGCGCGTTTTCGGAAACGGGGAGAGGGGCCGAGGAAGAACAAAGTGGTATCCGGGGGATCGCGCGAGCGCACGAAAGAGATCAGAAGAAACGGCGAGGCGAGAGGTGTGCCGCGTGAAATTGCAAATGCAACGTAATCGTTCGCCACCCACCACGTGACAAATCACCGCCGCGTCGCGAAAGAACGGGGAACCGTTGCACCACCGAAACCGAACGACCGTGAGGCAAGAACTGGAGCAAAGACACGGCTGCTGCACCACACGCTCCGCTCCGCTCCGGTCCGCTCGGTCCCACGAATTTATTCCTTGATTGCGAAGAGTTTCGCCGTTGTATATACCGCCATAGAACGCGCGTTTTTGCCAAACTATCGCGCAAAATGAACGACGCGAGGGGTACCTCGCGTTTCCTCCGTCGGCCATCCTTCCTCGCCACGTTTCTTATAATTTTCCCCGAGTATCGCCGACGATAACGACAAAGCGTGACGACAAAAACTCGTGCACGGAAAACTCGTGTTCGGAAAATGGACAAACGCAAATCCCATGGACGAGAAAAATTACGCGGCGCGGAACCGATCGAAGGCTAATGCTATCCGTGGAAAATCGTCACTCTGATCGTCGTCGCGATTATTTCTTCGTTTTTCAACACGGACAGCCCGACGCGTTGATGGGAAAGTGGAATCCTAGGATTCGTTCGTGTACGTAATCGTGCACACCCGTGCGTCAACCTCTCGTCTCTTTTGTTCGTGCCGCGCGTGGCCGCGTGTTGAGCGTTATTATCATCGAGAGAATTAACCGGTCACACGAAAGATTCCGCGGATCGCGACGTTATCGTGTGGGATCGAACCTCTGTGACGGCTGGACAACACCGGCCGCGGAAGAACAAGCGATGGAAAAGCATAATATTCGTTATCGCTAATGACCGATCGCGACATTGCCTCGTGGCACACGCGAGTGTCCGGTTAAAAAAGTGTTTATTCGAGAACGAACGCGAGCCCGGGGCAGATCGATTTTTACAATGGTCAGGCGAAAGCCTTTCGGCTCTAACTGTTTGCCAACGATTCGCCCGGATAAAGGACTATCCGAAGGCAAATGAGAAAGGAGGTGGTGCTTCGGAACGCGCGTGTTGGCGAAACTCGCGAAGCGAGCAAGATTACCGTTTGACCAGCTGCTACAGAATCCATTTCCCTATTAACGCGGATGTGTATGATTGTCGGCTATTAAAGGGTGAAAGAGCGCGAATTCAGGGGCAGACTGACCAGTAATGATAGAGTCGCCGCAGCTACGGTATAAATTCGGTGGCGCGGTCATTGATTCGTTGCGGATACACGTAGACTACGGATGACCGAGCATTGGCAAAGATTCGTACGGTATTATCAATATTGATATCTCGCAGTATCGGTATGGAATTAGTACGCGCATCAATATTAACCTACCTATTAATGCAAATATACTGCCGATTTCCTCCATCCTTCGCATTTCTGCTCCCGCTTCGGAGGTAAGCGCGTTCGTCCCCGGGTAGGGTAAAAATCACAAAGGCTAACAGATCATCGCGTTATTTCGGCAAACCACGAGGAATCGCCCCGGCCATCTCTCGATCCCTGCGCAATCGTATGAAATGGACGTGGACGTCCGGTAACGCAGTCCTGTCTCTACGTATTTTCCCTGGGACAGATAAAGAAGACTTTCACGGAGCCGTGGAACAACGAGAGGGGACGATAAATCCGTTTAAATGGCATACGTTTATCAGTATATACGACACTTTCAACCCCCTCCCTGTCATTCGACCGAGTTACGATGGCCCGGTTTTATTCCAAGAAAAAGAAATCACCATCCATTTCTCCTTATCCTGCGTAGCCTGTGTTCTCGATAATTCTTTCCTCGGTAAATTCCTTTGGCTAGTCACTGACCTATCTTCACAGGTTTCCGTGGAGGCCGCGATAAGACCGTTGCGGCTGTTTATCGCAGCCGCAATATCGATTATCTGGTTTCTTCTCGTAAGATTTATGACGAAAGAAACGAAATCGAAGACGGATATTATCTCTCCGGCGCGAGCTCCTCGGTCGAGGCGATACACAACAACAGGGGGTGGGGACGGAAAATGAGGCAGAAAAATAAGGAGGAGGGTAATCCGGCTGTTTTGTCCTCTGGATACACGAGCGATTCGTCGGCCTTGATTCCCGATATCGCGCGGAAACCGATTAATCCGATACCACGATGCGTAATCTCCGCTCGTAGATTCGGTTAATCTTTCTCCGTTCCTGTTAGCGCCAGGACGTTCGAGGAATCGATTAAAACGTTATTAATTTCCGGGAAAGCCGAGGGTTTCCGGTGACACGGCGTCGCCACAAGGAAGCAAACGACGTCGTGACTCACGAGTGGTTACAACGATTTTTATCGGCCGCGTGACCGTTCGCGTTAATTACGATGACGAGCGATAACACGGCCGGCCAATGTTCCTCGTCCATCGTCCCAGACCGGCCGAAGAAAAGAAACGAAAAAAGGAACGTCGATGGCGAAAAAGAAGAGAAAGATAGACCAGGCGCCTAGATAAGATTCCATTTCGCGAACTTATCTTATCGCTCCGTTCCATCGTACCTACTTCTCGGGAACGTTCGAGCACGTCATCGGATAGAGTCGATACTTCCGGGAACGGACAACAACATTCGCATACGGTACGGTTTGGCTATCGAATACCGATACGTACCGCGGAACCAGGACCACCGTCGCAAACTCCCGTCGTTTATAGTTAAAGAGGTCGGAATGCCG
>NW_016908489.1:880055-911109 GCF_001483705.2 Eufriesea mexicana | reverse complement strand
TTCCGATCGCATCGGAAACGCGGATGCTCCGCGAGGCAAGGACAACTCGCGACGAATAAGCGAGGAATACGTAATCCGATTATCTCGAGGGCGGGTTCGCGGTAAAAGTCGACGATAAGGATTATCGAGTGGCGAACGTTCGCGTATTTCGATAGTAAATCAATTAGACGTGGTCTCCGTCCCAACGGGGACCGTGGCTGTCTTCGAGATTAATAGGGAGGACCACCGCGACCTTTCCACGCGACCCCCGACACGAGCAGAAAGACGAGAACCCACGAGGGGTGTGTTTTTTCGTTGAAAAATCAAAGCCACGACGAGTGTGTATGCGCGCGTGTGTGTGTGTGTGTGTGTTGCAGACGCGCGCGTGTAAGTGAAGACGACTGCGGAAAACGGAGGGATTCCGAGAGGGAAGCGACGACAGAAGCGCGTAGGGACGCCGGCAGGGCGGAGAGGGTGCGTGGCTTCTGCCCTTGGAAGGGTCGGGGATGACGAAAGCAGACACGGGATATGGGGTTGGAAGGATCGGACGCGTATTTTGACAGGCACCATAGACGCGTGCCAAGCGACTGCTACGATCTCGTATGTCGGGACGGGCGACTGAACTGGCCGACCCTTCGGGTTATACGAGGGTAGTTGGAGACTACTTTACGGCGATCGGTTTATTTACCGGAGGGACCGTTTCGGCCTTAACGGGACGTATAATTAGCCGAGGCGTCATGCCGCCGAAAACGAAAAGGAAAAGGAAAAGGAAATAATAGCCGAAGCGATCGAAGGATTTCTCGTTGGCGCAGAAAACGTGCGGCAATTTGTAGCGCCCGAGGGTATAGGTATTCGAGGGTTGGAAGGTTCGTTCGGCTATCCGTCGTTCGCATGCCTGGCAATCTTGATCGACGGTAAACGACTTCATCGCGACGCGGTGCCGCTGAAATAAAGATAACGGGACGAGATAAGGACTCCACGGACCCGTTCTATTCGGGCATAGGAAAATCGGAAATTCCTCCGCTCGTATTTATTAAGATACATTTATTCCCGCGGAACGGGTCTGAATTACGAACTTACCGAACAAGTTTTATCGCTAATAGTCCATGCGCGGTTAACCGAGTTCGAGATATCTGAGATGAAAATCTTGTTAGGAACTGGAATGGAGAAGGCAGACGTCCGGAGGATATCCACAGGATAACGACTGGCGCGCACGTGTGGGTGGTACGATGGGGGAACGGTACGTGAGTACGAGCGAAACAGCTCCAACGATGGAGCGAAGGTGGTGCACGGCGGTGAAAGAGACCGACAGAGAGGAGAGCAGGGAGGAAAGGAGAAAGAGGAGAGGAGGAGAGAGAGGACGAGAGAAAGAGAGAGTGGGCGGCTACATAAAGACAGGAGCTGGCGCGTGCCAGGTGCTTCGTTGCACACAATGCATCTCTGTTAGGCACCGGGGGACTCCGGCCAGCCGGAAGTCGAAATACAAGCGTGTACACAGGCGGCTCTTATTAAAGAGGAAGAAAGGAGCGCGTCTGCAGAATGCGAGATCTCGTTCGTGCCCAACTGGAAAATGCGAGTGCACGTTAATGCGATCTAACGACTGATGCGAGTGCGCGCTGTTCGACCCCGGACTGCCGCGTACTCCGCGTTATACCAACCCCGGAATTAATTAAACTCTTCGTCCTGATACTAATTAACCGGATTTTTTACGCACTCGCAACACCGCCGCCAAAGAACGCTTCACCTATATTCGGTTGCCGGAGCAGCGACGAAAACGGATGACGAACGAACGCGTTCGGGTTCAAATTTACTCGCTGCTTATGTAAATTTTTAAATAACGTCGAGGGACGCGGCGGAAAGGTTGATATCTGGGACAGGAGCCGGATAGAAGGCAGATTAGAGGGAAAATCGAGACCTTTGGTCAGCCCTATCAAAGAGCCTGGACCAACGCGGGCTTTCATAAATCACCGACTCGTTTTCCAGCGTACAACACACCGGGTGGACTAAAGATGCACCACCCCCGAAAGGTGTTCGCGTGGTTGTCGGCTGGCGAGAAAGACGTCCGGGGGAAAGAAATGGTCGGAGAGTCGCGTGCCGTCAGACCTTTGAATAGACCTGCAACCCCTCGTGTGCGCCCTCCTACGTTACTCGCCCCCACCTCGCCGCTGGAAGGCCAATCCATAAATATCCTAATGGGCTTAAACTGTCGCTTTTACCCTCGACTACGGGGGCCAGCGCGCTGAATGAACCACCTATTGCGTCTCTATCTTTCTCTCCAGCTACCTTCGTCCCTTGCCCGCCCTGTTCCTGCCCTTTCGGCAAATTTCCTGCACCCGAAAACCACGCGAAAAACCGTATTTACGGGGCTTTCAGCCTCTCCGTGCACCTTGAAATCGCGCTCCATTCATCCGATATTTTCGGCAAGGAGTGGGAAACGAGAATGCCCGTTCTGCAAACTTTACGAGCAACCTGGAAAATACGACCGACGAGAACACTGGTTGGCTATTTAACGATTAAAAGCCTGCGAGGCGTTGTCCTGTTATCGATACCTTTGTTATGGTCGCCTCAACCCGCTCGATACGAAAATATTTTTCTCCGAATTTCGTTGCTGCCCGGTTTCGAGGCAGGCTTGCCTGCAAGGGAGCAACGATCGAAAGTTTCGCAGCATCCCTCGTTCGAATTATTAATGACGCCTGCTACTCGGCCCAAAGTATTCAATGTCTGCTATCTTGTCACGCAATGTTCCCGCCCCTTTCCCTCCTCCAATTCTCCTCCTTCATTTTTTCCTCGTTTCGCCGGTGATACCGGTTACGATACTCTTGCGACGAACTTCCACCCTTCCGTTCCTCTCCGCTTTCTCGCGTAACGGCAGAAGCGATGGTCGGGAGGGTCGTCGGCCCTGTCTCGGTATCTCGTTCCAGGACATTTTTTCTCAGACGCGAGTTTTCCAGAAGAGACACGCTCTCCCTTCCCATTGTTCCGCGCGTGGCTCATTTACGAAGTTACATTTATGCAGCGTAACTTTATCCGCCGCGCAAGCTCGCCCGGGTGAATCGACTGCAAGCTCGTTGAATTTTATTTCGAAAAAAGGAGGAAAGAGAACAGGGAAAACAGGGGAGGAAAGAAAAAGAAGCGACGCGATAACAAATGTAAGTCGTTCGTTCGTGGAGTAATCCGGAAAAATTGTCAGCCATACGAATGGCGGATAAATGTATCGGGGCACGGTGTCGGATTATCCGTTCGAGCACGTGCCGCTTGGATCGAATGCTCCTCCTCGAGCAGATCTAATTAAGAAGTTTCCGGGGAAAGTTTTTGGGCGGTTGCTGCTCTAAAATTCCATCTCTGCGAGTCGAAAATCGCGCAGGTTCGAAATAATCACTCTCGGTTGACGGATAAGCCCCCCGCGTTAAAATCCATAGAATCTTCCGTGGAAGGGTGGGTGCGCTGAGCCGAGAATAATTTAACGTGGCTCGACGAATGGCCATTGATTTACGAAGCATCAAACTTCCACGAAAGTTAGCCGCGTATCGAGACCGTCCACCCTCTCTCTTCTCGTCCCTTCCGGTTTGTTCTTAGGCTGCAGTTAGCGGATTCGATTTAACTTCTCCTGTGGGCGAACGACATGGTGCTCGACTGGCAGCGCGAGTTCACCAGGCGAACCTACCCCGGGATCAACAGAAAGGGAGAGAACAAGAGAAAGAGGGAGGGAGGGGGAGTGCTAACGGATGCCCAGTAAGAGCAATTTGCCAATATCGAAAGTGTTTGTCGATAATCTGTTGGCGAGCTTGTTCCTGCTAGTTACTAAAAACTTGCCTTTCCCTCTCGCCGCTTCACCCTCGTCCTGTTTCCTCCCTCTACAATGTACCTTATCGAGTGGACACGTACTTCATAAATCCAAAGATTCTTTCGGCATACATGTATGCCAATAATTGCACCTCTGTCGGCTGTAATTTCTATAATAGGCGCTGGAGTAATAAAGGTATCGAGCAGCCGGGATCACCGTGATTTTGGAAATGTCAAGATCCTGTTCCTCCACCGTGCAATTAGCACTATGTGTGTCCCGGTGACTGCGGAAAGCGGAGAATGTGACCGATGAAAAGAAAAGACCACCACGGTCGATCGCATTTCAATATTAAATTATAGTACTCGGGACGGTAACTCGTTGTCTTTGAACCACTTCGAGGGAACACCCTGTTCATCCACTTAACGTCCGATAGTCTCACAACCCTTTCGCTATAATCTTCGTCGAATTCTTCAATTTCTCCACCATACTCCGCGCTTCGTTGCCCTAGCTCCACCTTTCCGTCCGAAACTGTCCCTTCTTCGCCACCCCCCCCGGCTTATCGCGTCGACGATTTCACGAGGGGGTTATTTGTCGATCTTGACACCGGTTTGTCGAACAAACCGCGCGGCACATTCTCCATCAGCCGACAAACGATCGAGAGTTCGCGATCTTGATTTCTCACGGTGACCAATTGATTCTCGTCCGACGCGGGGCTTTATCTCGCGCGCTGGATCACCGGCGGACTCCCCTACGGGAACCGGTTGTAGTTTACATTCAGCGAAATGGTCCCGATATTTAGGAAGCATTCCTTCGATACCGTGCGTTTTCAATTCCGCGCCAGCCGGAATCCGTCCCGTTGCCCTCTGTCCCGAATTTTTCCCGTGACATATTATTCCGCAGGCTCCCCGTCCCAGCCGGCCAATTGAATCTCGAAGAGTTTCACCGGCTCGCCGATAAATATTTGCTCCTCGCGCGCTCCGCACGGGGAACCTCATCATTCCGGTTCGATAAAGATATTACGAATGCGTACGCGACACCCTGTTATTTTCGTTTCGGAATAGAAGACCGGTGTATTCGCGGAGCGGTTTCCGCGAACCAGAAACAAAACGACGTGCCGTGGAACGGGTGCGCGCTCGTAGATCGAGCCAGGGTGTTTTCCAGCAAGTCGGCGAAAAACGTATCCCCGCGTCGTTCTCGCTTTTCAAAACATTTTCCAGCGACGTCGATTCCGCCGGATCGGTTCGCCGAGGCGGTTTTTCCGCGTTTGACGGAGAAACGAATTTTTATCCCGAAATTTCTCGCGTATCCAGCGAGACGACGCGAATGGCGGATGAAATTAACGGGGGACTAGAGGCGCGCCGTGAGAACGAGGTAAGTCGTTCTCGCAACAAAGTGCCTCGGGTTGAGCCCGTACGCGCGAGATAGTGGACGTGTAACGCTATATCGGATAGCGTGTCTCATTCCGCATTTTCCTCCCACTTCTTGTGCCGCGCCGATCGATCGTTTGCCGATCGTTAAACGAATGCCGCGCGTTCCAGAGATCTACCCCGGCCGAGCGCGTAACTGCGTGTCGACATCAAACACATTTTAGACCCCCGTCCCACCGGTGCTCAGGAACACTCTGGTAATCATCGGATAACCGTGCGATGCGCGGAAAAACCGAAAGAATCGATTCGCGACATCGTTGCAAGAACGGGCGTTCCGCTTGAAAAAGCGTGCCGTCGGAATGCACCGACGGTCTCTCGTTGAAATTCGTTTAAGAAGAGCGGATGCACGGAATTTATTTACAGGACACCGTTTCCGGGCATTTAAGCGGGAATAAAACGCGGCTGAGAACGCTTCGATTTTGTCGGCGGGAGATAATGAAGGACCATCCTGTCACTGATACATTATCCTGACGAACGCGTCGTAAATATCCGGCTACGGAACGAAACGCGCGCGATTAATCAGCCGAATTCGAACGCGCGCGCGGTTATTTAACGTTCGGATATGCGAAATATAGCCGATGGCCAACCGCTTCTATTTATTATTTAAGCACTCGAACACGATACGCGCGCGTACATCGGCGCTGGGCGTGCGCGCGCGCCACGCTCGAAAACGCGAAATTACGACGGTGCGCGGTCGCGCTGAAAAGAAAGAAACAACGTTTCGCGTTGCGCGTCGTGTTCCGTGTGAATGCCAGCGTAGAGGGGAACGAAATGAAAACGTTAATTATGACGCGGCACGCTTAAGTGTCGCTATTTAGCTCGGAATTAATCTGTCACGAGACGAGTGTGAAAAACTACCCGTTTAAGAGGCCGACTCTCTTGGCGGGTCGTTTGATTGGCAGCTCTCGAGGAGAGTTCCTCTTCAGCGTCGTCGCTGCTCCCTCTCTCTTTTAAAAACCTCTCCGGGACTACTGGCGCGTTCGTATATTCGAGTCGGAAGCGCGCGACGCGATGAGGAGGGAACGGCGAGGGGCCGCGAGAAGGAACGGCAGGGAAACGAAGGAAGACTTTATTTTCGGTGGCCCGATGACGCTGAAAGGCGCGAGCGTGGAAGAAGAGGAGGAACGACCCGTCGAACAGCGAGTAAAATGAGCGTCGGAAGGGGCTGGCTGGAGGGGACGAGACACGAAGAAAGCGAAATGTCCTCGAGACTCGAATAATGGCTACGAACGCGGTCTGTGATTCGTAACAGTTTAACGTTTTATAGGAGCAACCTGATTGCAGCGCCACCACCATTGTCGACTGTTGATTTTAATAACCGCTTCGTCATTATGTGCCCGAACGTACTCGATCGTGCCCGCCTTCCAGGAGCGAGTAAATATTCCGCTCCGATGTTAATTCGAATCCGGAACCTCGACCCAGGGAAATATCCGAGGAAATAAATACGAGAAACGCCGACCGTTGCGCGATATCCCGGGCGAAAACATGGCGAGCTAAGGTAAACGACGTCCGTCCGAATCTCGAATACCTTTCGAAGGAAAACAAACTTCCGTCTACTTTGGAAACACGCTGGCCCGACGTACGCCGTGCGAACGCGACGTGTCGGATCGTGTCACGGTCACCGTCACGACGTTTCGCTTCGTAGGGATCGTCGATGTCGTACGCGAAGATTCTCGAATAACGACGTATCGTAACCACGCGACGTATTCTACGCGTTAGAAATCAAAGTTGCGCGGAACGACCGTCGCGTGTGGAAAGGCAGCACGCTCGAAATCGCGTCTTACCGGCGAAGACGAAAAACAAAGGATCGGGAGAAAAAGAAACAAATATGATACTACTAACGAGAGAGCCCGATGTGCATTTCATGGCTGGGAACGAGATTTTCTCGGGACATAAATAAGCATAAAAGGAAAAAAGAGAGGGGGGGGGGGGGGAAAGAAAAAAGGAAAAAGAAGAGGAAAAGAAAAAAGGAAAGGAGAGAAAAAGGGAAGGATAAAAAGTAACAGCGTCGTCCACTAGATTGTACTTATAAATGTCTGAACGAAGGACAATCTAACGCCGAGGCGGAGAAGCGAGAGAGACAGAGAAAGGCGCTTATTGTGCGCTGAACCATGTCGCCTTAGCGCACCGAGCAAAGTGAAACCTCCACAAAAAGCGTAAACAAAAAATAAACGTGACGAGGGTCAGTAGAACCTCCGTGTACGTCAACACCGCGTGAAAATACGACGTAAAACGAAGAATGGAATTTGTAACGCGAAGCGTGGTGCAACAAGCGCATAAAGACGCTTCGAATCGTTTCACGAGTGTACCGTTAATGACGCGACCGCCATCTTTAATGCGCGAACTTTTGACGCAGAAGCATCCCGATTAACGTTTCCCGTTCGGTTACGTCGTCGCGAGAAAATGGCAGGAAAACGGCGATCCCGGTTCGATCCCGTCTGCCGAAACACGGATTCGCGTTCGACTGGACGCAGCGCGTGTGCCGAGGTACGAGTAAACGACGAGAGATTCACGGTGGAAAGAGGAAATCGTTGACAAGCGAATCGCGACTACGCGGGTGTATAACCTAACCAAAAAAGTGAACGGAGCGAGGGAAAAAGAGGGCGGTCGCGCAACAAAGAGAACATTTACGTTTCAGTACTTACGATCGGAGACGGACGAAGAGCTGGACGGAGTAAGGTTGGACGAAGAGAAACGTCGGTGTGCAGCTCGAGGAAGGAGAAGAAAGAGAAGAAGGAGAAGGATCACGCGTGCGGTTCCTCGGTTGTTAGGTCGTCGTTACACAGGTTCTTAAAGGTCCCGTGGTCTGGCGTCTGGCTGTGTGTAGTAGAACGGAGTGTGCAGCGAGCGCGGGGTTCTCGGTGTCGCCGCTTCGGACGGTGTGCGCGCGCAGAGCCTCGACCGGCGTCCGCCAGAAGTCGCTGGCGCTGTGGCCGGCCTCGGGCTGCGCGAGCGGGCCGTTCAGTCTAATTTGAACCGTCGCGCGCGCCCGACGCGGGGCCACCGACAATCCCTTCTCCGCCTCGACGTGACACGAGGCTCCTCGTGCATGCCGCGTGCAACACACGCGCCGATCCCCCGCACGATATTAACCGCACGCGTGCCCGCCATCCAGCAGCACCAGCACCAGCACCAGCACCAGCACCAACAGCAGCAGCAGCAGCACCAGCATCAGCAGCGGCAGAAGCATCGTTGCCATCGTAGAATCGGTGTCCAAGTCGGAGCGTACGATCGTCGTCTCGGTCGCTCCTCCTCGCGAATCCGACGACCACGCTCGTTCCGTTCACCGTCTGCCGGCAATTTTCGCTCGCGAACCAAGCGTCTCGCGTTCCGCTCGTTGCCGCTTCCACCACGGCGATTCGTGCGCGATCGTCGTCGTGGCCGTTGTCGTCGTCGGCGACGTTGCTGCCGCGACCACCGCGAAACGTCGACAAGTTTGGACGGCAACGGGCAGGAGGAGGAGGAAGAATCGTGTGGTAAAACTGAGCAGTGAAGTGCGTCGCGCGAGGGCTAGACTTCGACGGTCGACACTACCAACCGCGCGAGAGCCTCGTGAGTATATTTAAATAGTGTGTCTCTCTGGCTGGTCAGAGAAAGCCGACAGTTTCTTCGTCTTCTTCGTCCTCTTCTTCTTCTTCTTCTTCTTCTTCTTCTTCTTCTTCTGCTCCTTCTTCTCCTTCTTCTTCTTCTTCTCGTTCTTCTCGTTCTTCTTCTTCTTCTTCTTCATCATCATCATCTTCTTCTCCGTCTTCTTCTTCTTCTTCTTCTTCTTCTTCTTCTTCTTCTTATTCTACCGCTCCTTCCTACGTCGTGTGTCATCATCCTCGGCTTTTCCTCGTTCGGAGTGCAACGTGATACGACGAGAGACCGAGCCACGACATCGGGGGTGGCGCGAAATTCTTTATCGACTCTCGACGATTTATTTCGAGATACGGAAACAGTGTCGCCGATTCGTCGTCGGGGGAGTGCTCCGAGAACGAAATCGAATACCGGTCGAACAGTATCGCGGATTGCTCGGATCGGATCGTTTCGAGGATGAGAAGCAAGTCGAGTAAATAAGTCGATCGACGATCGTCGAAGAATCCTCGCATCGAAAATCCGCTTCAAGTTCGAACGAACGATTCGTCGTTTCGAAACGCCACGAGAGAAACACAGAAAGAAAGAGAGAGAGAGAATTTGTGGTAGCGAACTCGTGGAAGAAAATATTTGAAAGGCAACTCGAGATAAGAGAAGGGACGAAGTCACCGAGGCGGTAAACGATAGAGGGTGAATCGGTGGTAGCGGCTGAAAGGACGATTCCCCTGGTAGCGAATCGTGGGGTCGCGCGAGCAGGATGTTATTCTCGACCGATCGACAGGATGATCGCGACTTTTGAACTGTACGTCTCAATGCGGTTTAGAGGGAGCACAATCGCGGCAGCCGGCGGTCGTGATCGTTCGCGATAATCCAAGGTGAATAGACGCAGTACGATTTCGTACCGCGGTGTTCCTGTCGCATCCATCCCGAGGCATCAAGGATGAGGAGGACGGTACTGCGCTGGACGAAGAGCAGACAGCCGAGAATCTGTCCGATGGAAGTCCCGATGTTGTGCTGCTGCCGGTGGTACAACACCTCGTGAACAGCGATTCGCATTCTCCGACGACAGTCGAGCGCGGAAGGGGAGCGAGTAAGGGTCGAGAAGAGAGCAGTTTCGGGACGAATGAGGCTTCGCTGAAGATTTCATCGAGCGAGCAAGAGAAAGAGAGAGGGAGAGAGAGAGAGAGAGAGCACGAGCGAGAACGTGTGACAGGAGGAGAGGAACGCGAGACAAATCGAGAGAGAAAGAGAGAGAAAGAGAGAGAGAGAGATTTCGCGACGAACTTTGAGGCGAATTCGGTCGCGAAAAGAAAGAGAATCAGTTGGAGAGAGCGGTGTGTCGCGTTCGGGGTGACCGAGGTGTCGACCTCACCCCCGATCAAACCAGCAAGCAGGTCGGATGATGTGGGCGTCTCTGTTTTTGGCCGGGATCTTAAGCGGCTGGTGGGGCGCATTGGCGCTCGCTGCGGCACCCCCCGCCAATCGGAACTCCCTCGAGGAGACGTCGACGAGGACCACCAGCGACCATCCACCATCGATGAGCATCGCCGCCGTTGAAAAGCCCCTCGATTACCGTTTACCAACTTGGAACTTCGTTACGCGAACTATCGATAGACGCGAGCATCGAACAGTCGACCAGACCCTCGCTCGACCTACGCGAGATTACAAATTACCGGTCGGCGGCGACGACGACGACGACGACGACGACGACACCGACGACAAGGACGACGACGTCGAGGTTGGAGCGACGTCGCGGCTTAACCAACGATCCGAACACCGGCAACTTCGGCAGGAGCAACAGGGGAGAAGATCCTCAACTGGGAACTCGCAACTTCTCGAGAATGATAAACGGCTCGTCGAGTCGAATTCGTGGACAACGTATCGGCTCGGTTACGAGCTCGGTTCCTCGTCGACGATCCGAGAACCCATCGGGGGAAGCTATCGAACCGTTTCGAGCTTGCCGGCCAGCAGCGGTTCGCCACCGCGCCTTCGGGATGCCACGAAGTGGTACACGGAAGAATTGGACGACTCGATACGCGACGTGTTCGTCTCGTCGTCGAAACGAAGGATCGCGGATCCTAGTCGCGTGCTCGTGCAGCACCAGACGGCGGACGTTCATCCAAAGATGGAGGAGTCCGGATTGACTCGGCTACCACGTCACTCGTCGACGCAAACGCCGATCCTGTATCCATCCGGGGACGAGTCGTCGATGGAACGGCCACGAGTGATCAGATCGGCGAAGCAACGACCAAAGAACCGTACGAAGGCGGATTCGCCGAGGGAGCAGCGACGAAGATGCCGGAACAAGGGTTGCCGCGGTCAGAACTGGTGTCCGGACGTGGACGTTGGGAACAGAGCCTACCTGGCGCCCACGGTGTTCGAGGGGAAGGCGAGGAGCATGTCGTCCGTGAGGAAACCGGGCTCGAACTACGCGGTGACGTTCGAGGTGAAACAAGTATACAAGAGCCAGCCCGGTTTCCAGCCGTTGCAGAAGAACGACAGCGTCAGGCTGCACTTTCGGGACAAATCGGCGCCCGGCAAGTCCACGGTCTGCGGCTACGACACCGACGGCAAGCAGCAGCAGCAACAGCAGCAGCAACAGCAACGCGATAATCAGAGTGGTGTGGTGCGAGCCAATATTAAGAGGGGTAAAGTGTATCTAGTGTTTGTGAATCGCGTGGGACCCAGAAACTTCACGATCCTCGGTGAGCCGGTGATACGAAGCAAGAAGAACGAACAGGCGGTGCAGGCTGTCATTCGACCGGATTACGGTGAGTACGATTATCATCTCTGGCCTATTAATCTAAGAGCTTCGGCTCTCTCGACGGAAGAAACACGGCTATTGAGAAGTTATCGGGAGTTATTGCAGCTGCGTGCTTTCGATTGGCGCGCGCGCCCGACCCCCCGTGTGTCGCATGCATCGGGTCGCGCCTCGTCGATGCGCCCGTCTTCCGGCTCGCTATTATTTCCGCGCGCGGCCCTATCACCGCCGCCTCTAACGATTCTATCGAAAACGCCTTGCATTTCCCTTCCAATCCCCTTCGAATCTTCTACGAAAATCTTTCACCGATACCCTATTTTCTTTTCCCCCTAAATATCATACGCGCCGATGCTCCACCGCCGAGCCACCGCGACGTTTCTCCGATACCACCGGATTATATACGATGCAAAAAGCCGCGTTCGCCGCGCGCTAGAAACCTAATCCTCGCGCGACGCGAGCAGCCCGTAGAACGTCTTTCGGCTTCGGCAAAATCATTCCGGACAGTTAGAACCGTGAACGATAAATTGTAACCGCGCTTTGACGCTATTACTTATCGTATCTGAGACTCGTTTCTGGCTGCGCGAGCACGCCCACGTAGAGGAGAAGAGGTGCTTTCCTCGAGGCGCGTAATCGAGACGCGAACACGCGTATATTTAAACCGCCACGTAAGTTGGATCGCCTTCAAGTCGGCGTGCGTGGCTCGACCGCTCGCGCGAGCACCGAGCACTCTCGACCACTCGTCCTCGGCTTTTCTTCTTTCCTCTTCGCCAACGCGATCCACCAACGACACCGTCGTCACCGGTGCATTTCCACCGGAACTCCTCCGCGCCAGAAGCAGAGTAACGAGCCCCGAGTTTCGAAGGTGGTCCAATTTGCTCGCGGTTCAACGCGCTCCGCTTCGACTCCCTCGTTCCCTCCGCGACGACCGATCGCTACCGGCTCGGCGACGACCTTCCGCGACTTGATTTATCGCGATAAGTCGACCGGCACGGCTCCAGATATCGAAAGTATAGCTCGTCGTCGTGGTCGTCGTCGTCGTTGTCGTCGTGGTCGTCGTCACGGAACATCTGCGAGGCTTTTCACGAGCTCTGACGCTCGCTTTCGGCTCGTCGCGCACATGTGGCCTCCCCTTTCGACCGGTAACGCGCCGCGCTTTCGACCTCGTCCATTCGTCGATACGCTTCCCTCGATCTTTATCTTTCGCTTATTTATTTCAATTAGTCATACCTGAAAATTACACGCTTTGCAATATATCATCGTCGCGAGACCAGTTATCGATACCGGCGCGGTCTCGTAGATAACAGCCGCGTCGCGGCGTTGGCGCTACTAACTCCGCCGTCAGTTGCGAGTCGTCGGCTGGCGAAATTTACGCAATTGTCTAATACGCGTGAAACGAGAACGAACGGAGGAAACGGCGCGGGGATCGATGGAACGGATCGAATCGCGGTACCTACCGGGTGGTTATTCCAGACACGTTCGCGCGGATTGTGTTTTATTCATAAAGCGGGCCGCTTTGCAAATATCTCGAAGATTTTTCGACCAGGCCGGAACCGAACGCGATGGGGCACACGGTTCGCGCAAAGGGAGCAAAGTTCTTTGATACGTCTTCGAAGTAACTCGGCTCGCTCCTCGTTAGCGTCGTTTTCGTCCTCCACTTTCCTCGTCTCGTTTACGAGTTTCGAACTGTTGCGCTCGTTTGCCCGGCAGCCCACCTCCGAACCCTCTTCACCTGTGCGTATTACACATCCGCCTTGACGCGTATCGAAAGTTTTCGCGACTTATCCCATTATCGAGTACCTCGGAGTATCTCGCCTCGCGGAAAGCGGAGATCGTAGCCTAGCTGCTCCGTTAACGCGACAGAGAGAGAGACTTAAACCGATTTATCATGTACGGCTGAACGTTGAGGGGTAAATTGGATTCCCGGGAGCTTGGAATCTCGATAATCTCGTCGAATCTTTGTCACGAGTCGTTAAAAAAATCTCGCGATGACGCCTCGTAAAATCCCATCTCACCGTCGCTGTCGCGTAACTCGAGATCGTTTATTATCGAGAGTTATTCGATATTTAATTCCCCTGTAACTTTGATAAGCTGCCCGATAGCCTGACTTTAAATTGCTTCGTTAACGCGCGTAGACGATGCAGCCGCGATACTTTTCGCCCTGCATGGAAAGCGCCGAAGACCCGCGGCACACGAGGGGTGCAGAGGTTGGGCGTGAAAAGAGGCGCAAACGCGTCTGGTGTCCGGCGACGGTTCGTTGATCCGCGATCCGCAAAAGCGGGTCCGCCAGCCCTTCTCCCAGTTGCCGGTGACTAAGCCAGACGGGGGGACCCGGGACGTCAATTATAAGGCCTTAATCGGAAACCCGTCCTTACTTCTGTTGGCTTACACTCGGCCATGCCACCCGAGTGAGACAGCGGCGGAGAAAAACGGAATATCGAGAGCATAGTCGTGTCGCGCGCGCCCATAGTCCCTCGGATATACCACCGTTGTCATCCCATAGCCCCGCGTTCTTTCCGCCATTCGGCAATAACGGGCCCCCTTTTTCGTCTACACCGCCGGATGTTACGCGGATCCTCCGCGGTTTCGAGGGTGCCAGGTAACGCGCGAGTCGGATATATGGATCGAGAGAGCTATCGGCTGGACGACGAACCGTCGACGTGGAATCACGACTCGGTAAACGAGAGTTATTCCGGTTCTAATTGGAACTAACTGCAAGCGACGAAGGAGACGAGCGTCTGCTCCGAATTCTTTCGGGTCAAGATCGTTCGTTCGGTTTAAATGACTGCTCTCGCGATTAATGAACTTCCGAGCGTAATCTCGAGGAGCTAGATAAGCGGGGCATTTAAAGCGGTATCTATGGTTTACGGGAAAACGTTTAGTCATGTGCCGCGAAGTGTCGCGCGGGCTATCGTTATCTTGATATATCATAGTTACATTCATTAGCGCAGCGTAGCCGGCTGCTCGCAGACGGTTATTAATATTCGAATTTTCGAGCCGATAAAACGCGAAGGTAGCGGATAAGAGAGCGGATGATTTTTCGGGAAGCGGACTGCACCGGGGCGGATTAAGAGCTCGCGTTCGCAGAAATTTCCACGTGCTATTCTTAGACCCGTGTGTGGTGTGCACGGTGCACGCAGCGATTGCGCATTATGGTGTAACTACGAGTTCGGCGCCGCGGTATCTGGTTCGCTCGCTCGTTCCCGTGGCACACACGCGCGATATCGCATTATCGCTGTACAGGCTAGGAGTCTTGCGACGCGACGGACGCGTCCGCACGATGACAGGTCCTAAAAGGGACGCGCGCTGCGCCGTTCAGGGCTACGAGTTATTTTCGCGTTTGCCGAGTACCGACCTGCAACGCTGCGAGCACATGCGGGTGCTGCGAGCAGTTTCGCCCGATTTCTCGCAATTTTCAGCTTCGCTCCGCGAACGAGCGATCCTTTCACGCGGGGGGAGAGACGAGGGGGCCCGATTTCGGGCGAACGAGCACGACTGGCGGATAGAGAGATCTTCTTTCCTCGAGGCAGCGCGGTTGTCGCCCGCGAGGCAGCGAATTACTATAGAAATTAATTGACGTCAATTATCGTTGCGTTCGACGGGTGTATGTAGGACGCACCGACGTACATCGGCGCACGGTGCAACGGTGCTACGGTGCAACGGTGCTTCGGGCAGATAGTTAAAAGACACCGGGGCTTCGAAAATAACGATCGTCTTGCCGTGACACTTTTGACGAAACGAGCCGCGCGGAAATTCGATTCCTCGCCTCGTTTCCCGGCTAATCGCGAAGCGCGATACGGGTTAGGTGTGCTCGATGCCTCCGACATTCGGGCAACGCGACGTTTCCCCGTCGATTTTTGCCTCTTCGTGGCGCTGATGGAAATAAATATTTGAATCGGGAACTTTGAATTGGTCCCGATGACGGTGGGCTATTTGGAAAATGGCGGAAATGGGTGAGCACACGGATGGAAGACAGAGGGCAGAGTTTGGGCTATCCGTTTCCGTGGGACTCGTGTGCCGCGATGGCCGATCGATGGACGAAGCATAATTGGCGACTTAGCGGGAACAGAGCTGGTACATCGGCCGCGAGATTGATCGTCCGAAGGAAGGGGAGTAAGGCACAAGGGCATCGGGAGGAGTAGTAGCAAAGAGACGGATAGAGTCAGATGGAGAGTCGAAGCGACAGAGGGAAGGAAGGAATAGGGGAGAGAAGTGGGCCCTGGAGGCGGGCAGGGGGAGGGAAATCGGCACGTACGTATCCAGAGCACGTACGGCCCTGTGCCCATACTCAGAGGAACCCGCAGGTACGCTCTATATACCGTGGACGGTGGCTCACGCACGGACGGACGGTCGCACACGCACGTGCATAGGTAGAGGTGGGGTATGCGAGTGGTCAGGGTGGGGGACCACACGTGTGGTGTGTGTATACACCGTAGCGGCGAGCAGGTAGACTGCTGGGCGGCCGGCGATCCAGCCTCGAGCACGAGGTCTCCGAGGTGATCCGCCGCCGATCTGGAGAACCGGTGCTCTCGATGCTGCGCTCCACCTGGCTCGCTCGCATCGAAATTAGTTTACCCGGAATGCGATTGTAGCGATGCACCGTGCTGCGCTCGGTGCGCGACATTCGTACCGCGTCTGCGTTCCATCGCTCGTTTCACCTACCTTTGGAAAATTAATTTAAGGGCGAGATTGATCGTCGAAACGTCTCCCGATTGCCCCACCTCTCTCTCCCTCCCCCTCTGCTCTCGTTGGGAAAATTCCACGCTTCTAGCCGCAATATCCCAAACGTCCTCGAAATCGCGGAACGGGGGGCAGAACGAGTCCTCCTTTATTCTCGCCGATTATTATAATCTCCAAAGTGCGACACGGTTGCGTACCTATACGGATAGGAAGATTGGAAATAGGATGATTGGGACAGCGATCCGTGGGCGCGTTAATACGTCCAGCTTTAACGTAATAATTCGATCGCGATAAATGGGCACAGGTCCCTGTCGAGCGGCCGATTCGACGGTTTGGAACTGGAACACGGAATAAATTGCGGCATGTCGCTGGCTATGTCGACGATCGAGTAGACTGCTGGGCGACTGCCGATCTAACGTGGCCGGTCACTCGAGCGTGATTATTTTTAGCGATCCGAGCGTGGAGCGATCAGTGAACGGTGAACCGCGTCGATGGTTCGCGAACACGGCGTGCCGCCCGTCCGCGATCCGCTCGCGTACGTTGGCGCGGATTTTTTCGCACGATAACGGAAACCGACATTATCGCGGGGCTCGATAACGTCTCGATTCCCGTGATCCCCTTATCGTTCCAATTTCGCCGAACACGACCAACACAGCCACGATGGAAAGTTTTCCGCGGAAACCGAGAACCCCGTAAGAATACGCGCTTCCCGGCGGCCGAAAATGCGAAACGCTCGGCTGACTAATGTCCGCGAATCGCGACGAATTTCCGTAGTCGGTGATAAGGAGCGACATGCATCATTTCTGGAAAGGAAGAGGAGTTTTAATATCGTCCAGCCCGCGGGATTTATGATTCCCTATTCTCCGCCGGGAATTGGCCGGTGTTCGCAATTCGATGGCGTCCGCGGAAATGTTTTCCCTCGGTGTCCCGTCTCGTCGTTCTGGATTGGGATTCGCGAAATTGGCACACAGCTGGCAGAGCCGTAGCCGTAGGACAATCAATGTTCCCGGATACAATGCGATAATTTGCTATCGCTTGTCGCCATCGCCGATTGAATTACGGGCATATTATTATCGTACCGACGCATTTCTGACGCTCGACTACTTCTGCCGCGGACAAATGTTCTCGTGATTAACGATGCCTCGATTGTCCCTTCGCGTTCGTCGTCTCGCTCGAAATCGCCGAAACCTCTTCCTTTTCCCTCCTCTTTCACTCGCGGGACGCGTAACGCGTAATGGATATTTTTATCGTCGCGAATCACGGTAACGAGGCGAATGTTAAGATATCGTTAATCTTTAATGACTGCTCGTTGGCAGCCATCCGAAGTCGCGTCCCGCTTTCGCGAAATTCAAGGTTCCAAACTTGAAATCGACTCACGCACCTCGCTCGCGCACCTGGAGCGCCTACCTTTCGTATCGTTTCGCAATTGTCGCGAAATGGCGCGCGCGATGGTTCCAACGACGGATAGGATCGATGGACGCGGATCGATGGATCGAGGAAGACGAGCCACGAGCTCCTTGTTATCGGCAAGTCTGCGCAAAAGTGGTGGGAAAAAAGGGGAAAACTAAACGACGCAGCGTTCGGAGAAACACGTTCCTCCGCGTCTCTCTCTCTCTCTCTCTCTCTCTCTCTCCCCGCTCGGCTTGTCTACCCTTTTCCGACTCTCCCGTGGAAAACGCTTCGGTATCTCGTTAAAAACTCGGTAAAAAGTTGGAGTTAGGATTCCCCCGCCAGTTTCCCCCTTTTTTCCCTCGCGTTTTCTTTTTAACCCCGATTTCAACCTCCGCCACGAACCAGCCGACAAAAAAAAGACAGCCTGTCGATAACATGTGTTTTCCCTGTCGGTTAAGCCCGCCACCCCTTCTCCCGCCACTCTGGCTTCTCTCTATCAGCTGCCCTTCCTACACACGCTTCTTTTCTAGTCGGAATAAGGGATGAGCCGGCTTAAAGAGTCGTAGATCGAATATCGCGTCTACGAGCCTCGCGGCCACGGCTCGCGGATACGCCCAGCCATTTCAGCCTCCAACCTTCCCTATTTCACCCTTCCCTGCTTTTCCGCCATCTTTCTCCTTTCTCCCAATCTTTCCCTCCCATTTTTGCCTCTTCTTCTCCTCTTTGCTCCATCTCTGCCTCTCTCTCTCTCTATCTCTCTCTGTCTCGTAGACCTCCCACGGAGGACTCCGATCAATTTACGCTTCTTCGAGATCCGTGTTGTTCTTTCGCCCGGCGCGGTTCGCGATGCTCGACCGAGTTTCGGCCGGCTTTATCGCGCGCCTCTGCTGGAATTCTTGTTTTATTCGGGACCCCGGTGAGCACCCCGGCGCGAATTCTGCATCGCGCGAAGGTCGAGCAGTTTCCACGGGACGAAAAAATATACTTCGAAAAGACGGCTGACGCAACGCGGCTAGGAGCTGCTAGATCAGACGTCCGGCCCGTTGTCGCGGTTATAAATAACCTACTCACGGAGTATTATTTCCGAACCGTCTAGAACCCATTCGGATCTATGAAAGAGGTCACGTAATACGAGTGTGGAAAAAGAAGGAAGTAAGAAATCTGTCGGCGAGGCTGTGACTCGTGGACGAAGACCTCGAGGTGTCGTCGTCGTCGTCGTCATCGTCGTCGGAATAAACGGGTGCGAATTATATCGCGCGAGTTCGGGGAACAATTAGGCAACCCCGGAAACATTTGGCTGGAAAGAAGAATTCGCGAAGCGGGGACAAAGTTGACACGGAACTGCGCTGCACAATCGGCAGACAATTTGATAATTAACGAGGAGCCGAGCTGCTCCAGCTTGTTAAATAATTCGTGCATCGGATACCTTTGACGAACACCCGTATTTGCGGAACTCCGACAGCTTTGTCGTTCCTCCGCGCAACCCCTTCCGAGGGGTGGTGGGATGCGCTCGCTCAAGGTTGTCGCTAGCTTTTCCCGCGAATCCGTGCTACCCTCGGTAATCCCACCGACTAATCTTCGTCGTCTGGCCCCGGTTGGAATGCAGCTCCTTTTCTCTCTTTCTCCTCTCCTTTTTCCTTTCTGCCCGCGTCTATGCCGGTCACGATCCTTTGTTCCATCGCGTTCGGTAACCTTCTCCTTCGTAGGGAACAGGGGAAGAAACTCATTGACGGAAACTACGTCTGATCCGATTCGCGAGACTTTTCAAAGTACTTTCTCGAAGCATTCCTAATCTGCAACAACCTCGACTGTCGCGTCGTGCGTCGTGATGCCGATCGATCGGGTTTTTCGAAAATCGGCTTGGTCCACGATCGATCGTTGCGTGGATACGGAAGAAATGGGTTTCCCTGTTAAACCGCACGGACAACGTGGACGAAAGTCGGAGCCGATGGCGAATTCGCAGCGCCGATCTCGAAGAGCGGGTGGCGGAGTGGAGCACCGACAGATGGAAAAGCGTTTCGCGTCGGAGGGGATCGTATCGGGACTGAAATCTTGCCAGGCCCGAGAACACTTCGCCACGGTTAATGCACGGGGAATGGGTCGCCGCACGGAAACACGGTTTTCCTTGGAACACGAGCTAAGAATTCGTGGGAGCATTACGATACAGCATGACGTCAAGTGTGTCAGGAGACAGCGGTTGCCTAACTTCGCGATCTCGCGGGTCTTTGGGGAAATTCGAGAAGAACGTCTGTTACACCTTCTGCCGAGACGTTCGTCCCGCTCTCGTCATCTCTTGGTGCGCTAACGAGCCACCAAGCTCTCCTTCTCTCTCGTTGTACGTCGGAGATGCTCGGGTCTTAACCGCTTCGATTTCAGCCGGGATCTAAATATCTCGCGCGGGACACGCGGCGGCGACTTTTCTCCGATACGATCGCCTCGTGGGGAAAACCGTGTGCGACAGAGACGGAGACAAAAGCGACGCGAAAGCCGCGCAAGGTGAAGCACAGGGAGTCGTGCCGGAGGAGGTGGAGGAGACGATAAAACGGAAAGAAGAGAGCGAGAGAGAGAGAGTGAGAGAGGGAGAGAAACGACGGAGGAAAAGAAAGACAGCAGCGACCAGCGGTCTGGCCGTCATCGCGTAGTCACAACACGCCGCGAGTTATTGCCCCCGAGTGCTCTACCGAGACCTCCACCTCCTCCTCCTCCTCCTCCTACCCCTCCCTCTCTCGAAGAGTTGGCATGCCCACTTTTCCTTCGACTTAATTCCTCCAATTCGCAGCCAAAAAAGCGACGATCGCGTGTGCGCGGTGGTGGTGGTAGCCGAGTCCGCGATGGTCGGGGTGGACAAGGACGTCGGACGAAAGCTCCGTCTCGCGGAGGGACAGAGAGATCGCGGAGGAGAGAGCAGGGAGAGGGAGGAGAGAAAAGAATGGAAGAAGCTGGAAAGACGAAAACGAGACGAACGTGGCTGCGCGAGGACGCGAACGAGATAGTAGGAGGAGGCGGCAGCCGGTGTTGGCAGCGTTGGCAGCTCACGAGGAAGGGGATTGATGGCGTGGAGGTGGAGGAGCAGACGAAGAAGGGACGACGAGAAGGAGGCAGCGAAGCGCGGCCGAGCGAGAAAGATGAGTGACGCGGGGGAGCAGAGGGTGCTCGCGAGTGGAAGCTACCTTCTCGAGAGAGAAAGCAGGACGGCTGTCGTCGCGGGGAGCAAAGGGAAGATGCTCGTCGTTTTTCCAGAGGAACCGGGAAACCCGAAGCGCGAGCCAGTCGCAACAATAACCGCGTTACACCGCGGCCAAGACACCGGCGTCCACTTGTTTCGCCTGTTCCTCCATGTGGGTGTCGACTTCGATATTCCGCTCGGAATCTTCGGAAGAAATCCTCTCCCTCCCTTCCTCTCAGCCCCCTTAACGCTCTGCGGCACAGGATTTCGAATAATAAGTTAGACCCATGTTGCAGAGGAGTGCTTGTCCGCCAAAGTACCCTCACTGAAGAGAAACGCGCGCCAGAAATATGCACAGTGCGTGTGATTTCTGTGTATTTCCGTACATTTTCCCAAGTCTTAAATAACAACTGTGCCGAATGAAACAATCGTATGCAGATTGCACTTGTATACGCGTCATTTGGATGCCGGGTACATGGGGTGCCCGTACCCAGGAGTCATCGCGTGAACGCCCCCTATAAGCGGCGCTCGAAGCGAGAGGGTTAAATGAAACAAAATTGGTATATTTTTACCAATAAAGGAATCGAGTAATGAGAAAACGTGAAAAAATAATGACAGTGTAATTGAATTCGTTGTTATAGGGTGGTATGTATAGGGTGGTCTCACGTGCCCCATGCTGAATCTTGCCAACGCAAACGTATACCTTTATAACATTTGTCGAAGCTATTACCAACTGCTTTACCCAAATAAGACGAGATATAAACCTGTGATTAAAAATGTCCCAGCATGCATTACGGTGCATCGAAAAGGTGGGGCACTTTTAACCCTTTGATCTTTTGACTACAGAAGAGCGGAAAATCAAAGACTCTGTACTAAAAAATTCAGGATACTTTATTGAGCAGTAAATAATGAATTGTAAAATTACTTGATTTCGATACCTCGCACACTGTTACGTTACATTAAATTTGATATATTAATTAATATGGATCTTCCAAATTTTACGAAACGGTGACTGAAGATCACCTCTCGAGTGCAGAGGGTTAATCCCAGCGTGCCCCAAAGGGTTAGCCGAGGTCGCTGAATTTCCCGAGCCACTCCCTCCTCCCCTCGTCCTCGAAACCCCATACGTAATCGTGTAACCGATTTCGACGAATCGGCCAGACCGAGCACTGCGCGCCACCGCGAGAATCGATGTTTCCAAACGCGAAACAAATCGATCTGGCTCGTGTCCCTGATAGGTTTTTCCATTTTTCTTTTTTTTTTTTTTTTTTTTTTTTTTTTTTGTAGGCGTCCTGTGACAATGGACGAGACAAAAGGGACGAAATCGTTCCGTTTTCGCTGGTGGTTTATTTGTTTCCCCGAACGGCCGCGTCTGAGGCCCCCCGATCGCTGCGGAAACGCTCGCGTCGCTGGATGGCGCTAGAGATCGGCGAGGAATGGGGATTTCGTGGGGCGTCGCGGAAAGAAAAACGGAACGACGCGACGTGGCGAAATGGGAAATCGTAGGAAGCGGCGGTGCACGCGACACGTAGAAATACGGGGGAGAAAAAGTGCATTCGTTATCGACGAGCGACGCGTGACGCGACTACGGGAAAGCTGTGGGGTGGTCCGCGATGAATTCCTCGGACGAGGAAAAATGATCATTAGGGGGGTCAGTCGTTCCCGTCGCGATCGTGCATTGTTTCGAGAGCCGCGTCGAGCGCGTGAACATTCTTGGCGCACGTACGTCCGTAATAATGTCGCCGGGGATAATAAACGGCAGCAGTCCGTTATCGAACCTGATCGTTACGCGTTCCTTGTTAAATTCGTTATTGTTTTGCGTAGTCGAAAATTCGATAACGGCGCAAGCTGCTGTTCCACGCGCGCGGTACGTTCCCGTCCGCGATCGGCGTACACACGCTGCGCGCTGCAACCCGACCAAATAATTGTTCGATTGTTTCACCTCGGAGTTCGGTTAACCAACGATAATCGGAATAATCGTTTGTTGTTCGGCGAGTTTAATGATCTCGTAAATGTAGCGGCTATCGCGCGATAATACTCGCGGGGGGGAAAAATACTCGAGCATCCTGTGGAATCCCCGCGGCCAGCTTTTCCATCCTGGCGGGTCGCGTCCTTCGTTCCAGCGGACAAACAGAGGCGATCGGTAGCCAAAGACGTCGCGAAACGGCGTAGCGAGATTCTTTTTAAATAGGGAAAAAATGGGGGGAGAGAAAAAAGAAATATATATATATATAAAGAGAGAGAGAGAAAGAGATGTAAGAAAGGAAAAAAGGGGAGAAAAGAGGTAAAGAGAAACGGGAGAGAAAAAGCGAGAAGGCGATTCACGCGTGGATCGGTTGACGGGCAAAGAGGAGTTGGCGTTGCGTGTCGAGATCGAACCGCAGAAGAGACATCAAGTCGCGGAGTCGGTGGAGACAGACGGACGGTGGCATTTGCTCTTAAATCGGCAGATCTCCGTCTTTACTTTCTTTGCATCAAATGCAGTGGTCAACTGGCAGCGCGCTCATGGCGGACGATCATCGTATAAGGCGAAGCGGCCGCAGCCGGATCCGACGACGACCGGGATTCTGCCTTTAGTCGCATCGCTGGCTCGCGGAACTGTACTGCGGTGTTTATATGGTGTCCTCTGCTATTCCGTGTACGTACCTATCTTTCTATACGTGGACAGTGCCTATCGCGTATCGCCATGTTCGTTGTGGGAAAATCGTAGAAAACAAACTCGTTTGTCCTCCCACCATTCCCTACCCATCCGATCTTTTACGTCTCTCTCGCTTCCACTCGCTCCCTGACCCTTTTCGCAACGCGCCGTTCCATTGCCTCGCATCGTCGCGGGATTTTCAGGAATTTTCTTTCTCCCGATCGGGCGACAGGTGATCGGCTATTTCGCGGGATCCGACCCGTTCTCGCCTCGAAAACGTTCGCCGGTATTCCTTCTTTATCCTCGGCGTACTGGCTACGTGGGAACGCGCAAAGATTCTACGCCGTCGCGCGTTTTGGAAATATTCGAGCCGTAGATCGAACGTGCCGATACGCTCGATACGCGAAGGGTTAGATCGGGAAGGCCTGCTCTCGTCTGGCGAAAAATCGCGGAGCCGCGAAGATGGCGGGAGTCTTTTCCGCCGCACCCTCGGGTATTATACGAAAATCCACTTACCCCCCGCGAGGTGGCCGCGGTTATGTTTCTATAACGCGGCCAGCCGCGTGGAAGCCCGAGCACGTGACTTTGTTTCGTGATTTACGGGCAATTACGTTATCGGCGTAACGACGGTTCCTAATATTTCTCGCACGCTAATGAATGGGACACCGCGTGAAACGCCGTAAAAGGAGCAACGAGGGAAGCCACTTCATTTATTACCCCCTTTTTCGAACCCGTACGTCTTCCCGTTCGCTCGGCCAATAAACGTTTACGCTCCAAAAATGTACCGTCCGACGATCGCGGCCTGCGCCGGGTTAAGAGGAAAATTCTACGCTACGCGGGCTGAAGAAAAGCCACGCCGTTTGACGAGAGAAGCGGAACCTTCTAAAACGGGCAGTGGCTGCGCGCGAGTCGCGGTTGAAAAGTTCTCGCGACCGTTCCTCGTTGGTCGTCGAGGCATCGCTTGGAGGACAGCCGCGATTCGCTCGCTCGGAAAATTCACGGCGAGTAAATTTCCGAAACATCGGCGTGCCCTCTCTCGACGCGGTATGAATGGCGAGCAAAGCCTCTTAGGGGGTTTCCGTGAGAAGAAGCGCAAGGGTCGAAGAAGAGGATCCCGTCTGCTCCGTCCCTCGCGTCGTTTCTCTTTTCTTCCTCGCGGAGCGCGTTCTCGGCACCGACCACGACGACGGCGTCGCCGAACGACGAAGACGACGAACACGACGACCGCGACAACGACGACGACCACGACGACCACGACGACCACGACGACGACGACGACCACGACGACCACGACTACTAAGAGGACGCTGGCAGGCAAGGAGAGGTGGCGCAAATGCGAGACGACGAAAATATTGGGTCTATTTCGAAATTCTATTTCGGTGCGTCGGCCGAGCGACGCTCCTACACGCAGTTCAGCGCGTCACGCACACGCTTCTGTCCACGAACACGCAACTTTACGCGCTCTCTTCGCCGACCGTTCCGCCGTTCCTCGATTATCCTACGATAATCGGTCGAGAGGCGATTTTTCCGCGAATATCCGAACGATTTTCCTCGCTAGTTTTTCTTCCTCCGCCGGTCGTTACGCTCTGCTGCTATCCGTTAAGCGGTCCATCCGTTTAGCCGAAATTGTCAAAAATCTCGTAGGCACGCGGTATAATTGGGAGCGGCGAGGCTCGTTACGCTACCCTTTAAATTTCTCGTGTAACTCGCGCGCTATGCGAGAGAGCTCGCCGTTCGTGCGGTCCTGTAATTGCGCTCGCACGAACGTAAGCAATTAAGCGTGCCGCGGCGGCGACGACGCGCAGACTTTCGGGAGATCGCGCCGCGACAGGATTTTTCCCAACGACTTCCCTTAATTTAATAGCCAGGCTCGCCGGCCGAACAGGAGAAAAACGAACGCGCGTTAAATTTCTCTTATCTACGAGCGGCCTTTTTCACCGTCGCGGTCAGCCAAGCATCGCGACGCGTAGCGAAAGTTCAGCGGGTTCCCTTAATCGCCGGTAATATAATTTAATTACCGGGTCGCGGCTACTTTTCGCTGTCGAATCGAGCCGGGAAAAGCTCGCCGCGGACCCTCTCTCCGCCGTGCACCCTAACCACGAAATATTCAAACCCGCCGCCGCGGAGAGGGAATGCGCTTGCTTCCCTAATACGGTAACTCTAAATTTAGCCTCGCCACCGAGACAAGTTATCGCGCTAGATATATAAAATAGCGTCGGTGGTGCGGATCCAGAGCTACCACTGCGCCCCCTCCCCCGGCCCCCACGATTAAGCGTCCCTTTTGTTTTGCAATCGCGGCGCGTCGCGTCGCCAGTCGACTGACCCCTTGACCAAGCCGCGTTGGCACGCGTCGCGGACGCGGTTGGCACGTGTTAATAAAACACCGCTCGCCGGCCGGTGGTTTACTAAATATCAACTTTTAAACAGCATCGCTCTGCAACGACCCTGCGCCAACTCGCCGGGCCCCGGTAAGGTCGCGAACGACTAATTATCGCGAATTATCGCCAGCCACGCCACCACCGACCGACAATCACCGTCACTCCCTCGCGCCACACTTTCTCACGCGTTCCTCGCGCGATTTTAATTACTCCCTCGTCCTTCCGTTCCGTGTTCCCACCCGCTTTTCCGGCCTATCCTCGCACGCGATTCGCCGCGAGACGCCGATTCCTTCGCGAATCTCGTTCGCCAAGGCGAATCGCCGAGTCGAGGGGACAGAGTCGTCGCGAAGCTGCCGTAACTGCCCCGCGAGCAACCCATAGATCACTGACCCGCGTTTACCGTATTTTCCGGTAACGAGTAGTAAATTTGTATCGCCGAGTGATATACAATCCGACGAGTCGACTGCACGGTACTAACTCGACTGCCCGCTTCTACGATCCCGTGAAATATCATTTTCGAAACGACCAGGACCCCTTTCTCCCTTCTCCACCCCGCGTCTTCCGACCGCTTCTTCGACCCCCGGGTCTCTGCCCCGGATCAACCGGTAATCTCGTTAATCGGCCCGGTAACGCCGATCTCCGGCGATTTCGGAATGGAACAGCGCGTTGTTGCGCGATATCTCGCGGCGGAATCGATATCGCGAGATCTCGGAATTAAATTGAATTGCAGCTAAATTACCGCTCGGAATTAAAGCTTCGAAACTATCCGGACGGCTGAGTTAGCCGCGGCTGTTGGCACGGCGATCGCGGAGATGGAAAAATCGGATAACGCTGGCCACCCCGCGGCCGGCTTCGGGGAAACGCTGGAAAGTCGGAAGCGATGGCGGCGCGACCGTTACGCGTCGTCTGGAGTCGATCGAGTCGGAGGAACGACTGGAAAACTATTAACCGAGAGAGGTAGACGCGGGCTAGCGGGAGCACCGCAACATTCTTGAACATTGTTGCACGCGGTGGCCGTGCGTGACTACCATCGACGGCTTAGCGTAATGGCCGGGCAGATTAAGCGACGCCCGGTCTCCGTCTGCGCCTGCCTGGCTTCGGGAACATTTACCAGGAATCCGCGAGATAACCTCGCGCTTACGAGCGAAAAACTTTTTATCTGCCGTCGTGATATACGAGCCGAACTCCTAGTTTTCTATGTTCGGGCCCCGACGCTGAACGCTCAAACGTTTACCCACACTGATAGCGATCTAGAGTGCAACGCCTATTTGCCGGCTTGCCTCCGCGGGAACGATCTAGCGCCTCGTTCAGACGCCAGCCAACGACACGCGGCTCCTTCGATCCCGGCCGATCCACGGTTCTCCGTTTTGCACCGTCCACACACCGATTTTCCTCCCAGACCAGTTCCATTCTGCGCTCTCGCGCTCGTCACAGAGATAGAGAGAGAGAGAGAGAGACAGAGGTCCTTGGGCACGACGCCGATCGGATGATCGTTGCGAATCGGCACGAGCTCGATGGACTTAGCTCGAGAGAGTTTACGCGCGCGCGTCCTCGCCGGGTCGAGAGCGTGTGGCGCTTTTCTAACAGGCCCAAGGACGTAGAAGTTGCGCCAATTACGCGATTAATCGTTAGATGCGCGCTCTTTCGACCTGTTGGCATCCATTGGCATCGGAACGATTCCGCGGCGCTGCCGCGAGGCTGCGTCGTAAATCTCGTTCGAACGCCACGCACGAAATTCCGTTTCCCCGCGTGTGTGACGCGCTATTAAAAATAAAATAGAAAACGAGAGAACAGCGAGAGAGAGAGAGAGAATCGGGGAAACGATAAAGCCGGGAGAAAGAGACGAAAGGAAGGCGGCGGGGGGAAAACGAGCGGAAACTGGGACGTTTGGAAACGTTGGCAGCGCGAGTAATCGGCGAGTATTTACTAGCGATCGTTTCTTCGGCCGGTAACGGATAAAGCACGCGTCTGCGAATTACAGTGTTTTACCGGTGTCGATAATCGTAAATCACGAAGGATTTATCGAGCGACCGGGGAATGCCTGGTACGTCTCTGTCCGTGATTTTTGACGCGACGCCCGACACCGATCATTCGAGCCATTGACATCGATGCCTGGTCCTCGTTGACCCCGACAATGATCCCGACCGTGTACACGCTGCAAACGCGACCGCCAGGTTTCAAAGGAGGATCGAAAATCGTCCGATTCCATCGATCCTCCCGTTTCCTGGATCCGGTCCGCGAGCCGGCTCCAGCCAATCGACGCAACCCTCTTCCGCTATCGACTCGACTGCACGGTTCGAAACGTCGCACCGATTTCCCGCGCCGTTTTCCAATCCTCCAAACGTTGCGACCTTTGCCAATCCCGAGCCGGACAATTTCGGACACCCCGACACGAATGATATTTCATTACGCGCGACCATCCGCGAGGAGCCGTCTCCGCCAGGAGTACCAGGCTTTTCCGCTGCGCGCAACGATAAATCCCGTGGATCGAGTGCCACGGATAGAGCATAGATCCCGTTCTCGCCGGTAAATAAATAATCGGCGCGGCTGGTCGATATAAAACTCTGGAAAGGAACTATAGACGGGCGGGAAAAGTCCGTGAACTCGCGAGGCCGTGGGCAGAGGAGGGAAAAGCGGACGGAGGCGCAGGGCGGAATCGTGCGGCGCGGTCGGGCAGGAAAAGTCAAAGTTTCGAGCCGGTTGGTTCGGTCGCGACGCCAGGTAAAACCGCGGCGATCAATCGCCTCGTGGGAGTAGTATCTTTGCCCCGCGTGGCGATCGAGCGGCGATACCGGGCGGCCCGATATCGCGAATCGATGGGAACCCCACGGTTACACGCGGCCGGGTTATATCGTCGCGGCGTGCTCTGTGGCCCATTCCCACTGGACCACCGTGCCTTTTCCGCTTACACACGCTCGCGGGCTGCCCGTGTGTCCAGCGTCGAAACGATACGCGACGCGTTCGATTTCCGCGTCAACCGCGTTTTTATTACCGCCGTTACGCGCGTCCGAATGGAAGGGTAGTTTATGGCGGGTCTGCGCGCGATATCGAGCTGTGGCCGGGTCGTCGTCGTCGTCGTCGTCGTCGTCGATGGCCGGGATCAGAGAAAATCATCAGAAACGCGACGAAGAGCAATTCTCGCGTCGCGGGATCGGGAACTAGGCGAAACTGTGCGCGCGGATCGGCGGCCGTTTCGAGGCATTGCCGGGACGGAAATGCATCGCGGAATCGAACGAACGGGCTTTCCAATCGTGCGTTCGGCCGTTAATAAAGGCTTAATGAAAACGGGAGAACGAGGAACGAGTGCTCTCGCGGGCGCGCGCGTGTGTGTGCGTGCGTCAAAGGCGTGGCGGGGAATCAACGAACGCGTGCTCGGAACGGGCTACGGAAAATGTCATCGGCGTTCGCGTACAGTACCACCAAGCCGCATTGTATTCTCGTGGCTTTCCGCGAGCTCCACTTTAAAAGCTCACTCTCGCAAGGCGAAAGAGACGCAAAGCCAGAGAGAGGTCAGAGCTTGGACGAAGCCCTGCCGACGTTTCATGCATCCTGCTTTCCTTTTCTACCACCCTTCTTCCATCCACCCTCCCTCCCTTTCTTTCTCCTTTTTAACGTTCGATCGCGAAACTCTTTCAGAGGAGCTCATAAAAGATTGAAGTCACAATGAGGCGGGGCCCGCGCGCGAGTCTAAAAAGACGAGAAAACCGACGGACGACGGGGTTGGATCCGGAAGATTTTGCCTCGCAGCCGACACGCGACCCCTTTGCCTTTGTCCGCTCATTTTCGTCCGTCGGATCAGCCCCCAGGCGTGCCACGGCCTGGAAAGAAAACGTACCCGCGTTTCCAGCCCGTTACGAACGCTCGTGCCGGATAGCCGACGTGACGTGCAAACTCGCCGAACCCCTGACCATTTCCCGTCACCGATCTTCTCTGTCCTCCGCGCGTTCTCCACGGTTCACCCTGTTCGACGTCAGCCCACTCCCGGCCGGTCGGGACTGGGTCATTGTCGCGTGGTCGAAAGTAAAAATAGTCTGGACCGAATGTCACACTTGACGAGTTCACCCCAGGGACCAGGGGAACGGGCTAATTGCCGTGCGCGTTCAGCCGCGTGCTCGCGTTGTCGCGATCCCGGAGCAGGCTTAATTAATGAACTTTTAATAAGCGTATCGCGACCGGTGACTGACGCTACGCGTTCTCGCGCATCGCTGGATAGCTTCGGTAACGAGACGATTAATTCGCCGCATCCAAGCGTTCGGCCTTCGTTCGGCGCGTCGTTAAGGACTCGCTTTGTCCACCACCGGGCCGGACACGTCGCGAACTCGCTCGCAAGGGCGGAGAAAAATGGCGGCGCGTTGCAAATTTTCCCCCGCGAGCTAATCAGAATTCATCCCTCTCCTCGCGCTGCTCGTGATTACGCGTTGGTACTTGCCGGGGACCACGACGTCGTTCCGTGGCGCGTTTCTTTGACGCGCTCTCGGTCGCTTCGTCGATCCCTCGCGACGGTGTCGTCGATGCGTAATTAAAACTTTTAATTATCCGTCGCGCCTCTCCCCTAGCTCTCGTTTTTTCGCTTCCTTGATCGCCCGTGTAGATACCGGCACCGTGAAGGACCGCCAGCTTCCGCAGCGGCAAATCCGTCGATAAATACCGATCGGGGAGGGTGCACCGCGAACGTCGCAGCTGGTGCTTTTAATTCGCGATAAATTCGAAAGGACCACACGCGGAACCGACACGCGAAGCGGCCGCGATCGGCTCGAATGCCTATTCAGCCGCGGATCTCGCGTGTAAGCGGAAACACGGACCACGAGCGCGCAGCGTTACGATTAACGTTATTCACCGAGGCCCTTCTGTCAAATTTAGCGCAGCGAGCAAGGCTCGACGAGGCTCTCCTTGTTGACGTAGATCGATGGAAAGTCGACGGATCGGTAGATTCCCGGTCACGTACTCTAAACGCGTACGCGCGATCACGCGAGTCAGAGCGGAGAAATGGAAAGAGAAACGCTGGAAACGCGTTGGAAGTATCTAGCGACGCGTGACGATCGGGGATAACGAAAGTGCTCGCGGGCGATGGACCAGGTCTCTCCGCGTGGCGTTTGGAAAACAGCGGCCGCGATTCGGCGTTGTTTCGTTTGGACGGAGAACGAACGGGACTTTCGGGAACCGCGGTGAACCGGTCGTGACAGGAATCACGGGATCCGCTGGAAGTTGCACAGCGAGCGGGTACGCGCCGCGTCCCACGATATCTCGTCGCGAGCGTTGTGCAGATTTGTCAGCAG
>NW_016908489.1:873581-879823 GCF_001483705.2 Eufriesea mexicana | reverse complement strand
AGCGTCGTTATTCCGTTCGTTATGCATCGGAAAGCCGATTAAAACGTTTCCAGCTTGCCGTCCAAGGCGATCCGACTACGGTTCGCGATACGGACTCTGCGCCGTTTCATTCGCCAGAAACCTCGAACGGATCGCAGCGGGGCTTCGTCGACGACGCCGATCACCACGACGATCACGGGCCTAAGGTGGACCGGTCGTTTACGGGGGTACGGGTTACCGATCAGAGTCCGCGGGGTTGGCAGGAGCAGGGACGCCGGGAAATCGGGAATCGGTGGATCGCAGGCGCGGGAAATGCTCGCTCGCGGACCTCTTCACGGTAAACGGCGTGGCTCGTTCTCCCGGCGAAAAGCTGATTAACTCACCGCCCCTGGCGGTACTCACGATACTCAATACGAGCTCCGGTTACTTACCTTGAATGGCTATAAGGCGCCTAGCTCCGCAAATACTTGGGCTTTGATGAAGTGCGCGCTTTCATGCTTCGAGCCTCCGCCGATGAATCGTTTTAACTCCTTCCGCTAAATATAACTCCCGGGTAGAATTAGCTTTACTCCGCGTCGTCGGTAATTACGCGGACACTCTCCGACGCGCATAAGCTGTCCGGTCGCGATGAAAATTGCAAGCACCGTTATCCTCGCGTCCGCGCCGTCGCGCCGATTCCGCGCGCCAGTCGTTACCGAATTTTACGCCTCGCCGCGGAAAATCCGCTCCCCGACGCGGGAAGACTTTCCTTCTCGACCGGCGTGTCGCGCGCGCGCGGAAAAACGAGGACGCGTGACGTTTTCCCCGCGTGCGATACCGCCGGCCGCGACTCCCGTTAAATAGGAAAATAGCCGGCAATTTGTCTCGATTCGTAATCGGCGACATAATAGACCGGCGGAACGCAGGTGTGGTTCGCTTTAACATACCCGGTAACCCATAAATATCGATCTCCGACCTTGCCTCGTAGCTCACCGAGTGGCAAAAGCTATTTCTCGCGCGTCGTTCGGCGAACGTGAAAGTTCCCTCGCGTTCCGAGCCCGAATTCGCCGGCTCGTTCCTCTTTGCGGGAAATCCGCGCGCGTTTCGCCCCACGCGGACGCAACGCGAAAGCCGAAAGCACTACGGCGGGGGTCAACGGATTGCGCGCGGAGTGAATCACTCGTCCATTCGGCGGCGATTCACCGGCTCGTCATTAAAGGCGGCCATGCCCGTGTTTCGTCGTCCGTCGCGGCGCTTCCACGAATTCGGCCCGCGTGGAAGCCGCGTCGAGACGTGGGTGGACTGGAGGAAAGGCCCGTTTCGCATAGAGATTCAATCGTAAACTTGTAATCCGACGTAATCCGCGTTTGATGGCCGCGGATCAACAGGTCACGGGTGTCGGTGGGCGGCATTGTTTTCTGTAATCCTGATGAATATTAATGCGGGTTTCGTGAACTGACGGAAAAAAAGAGCAGCGCGGAGTGGGGATGCCGAAAAGGGGGGGGGGGAGAGAAAAAGAGAGAAAAAAACGTGGAAAAAAGAGGAAACGAGGCTGGCCAGAAGGAATAAGAGAGAGATAGAGAGAGAGAGAGAGAGGAGAGGAGAGGACTGTCCGCGTCTGGACAATTCGCCTTCCCCGCCTCGGTGTATCTTCTCGGTTCGGTCGTGTCGCGCTCTCCTCTCCGTCGGTATTCTTTTCGCGTGTGGCTTAGTCACCGAGAAAGAGACTCCGGGGCTCACGGTGAATCCGCTTTACGTGGCTATTCAAATTTCGACTGCGTGTGACCGGAATGAAAAATCCCTGTCGTCGTTCCCGCCGCGCATCGTCTGCATCTCTCGTCGCGTCCTCTATCCTGCTATCGGCTCGTTTCGTCGCGAAAACGCTCCGCCATCATCGGGCGCATCGGCGACGGCGCAGCGCGCGTGCACTAGAGAAGCAGAGTTCGCCGGTGCGTGAATCTCGATGGGGGGCAAAATTCGTCGGGCGGAGTTTCGATTAAACCGCGTCGATTGAACGGATCGCGACTTGGATTCCGCGCTTTTTCCATCGCGGATCTTGTCGCACGTTGGTCGCGTTTCCATCGCGGTTCGTTACCGACGCGGAATTACGCGGTTTTATTTAATTCTCCGACAGCTCTTGGCCCGCGTCATGCCAGGGCTGATTATTTTCCAGGAAATTTGAGTTCTCGTTCGTTATCGACGGCATCGGCTCGCAATTGTTTCTCGCGCGCGTCCACTCCGAAAATATCGCCTGTTCACGGCGAGTAACGATATTGTTTATCAGCTGGTTAATTGTGAAATATATCTGCGCGTACACGCGAATAAACGTATGTATATCGTACTTATCCGACGAGGGCTGTCGCGCACGCATATGCTCCCGCGGTACGCTGTATTTTATTCAAATTATTTTACTTTAACACGCTCGCGCGATGCCGCGCACATAACATTTGCATAAGTTAACCGTGGAAACGCAGCGTGGTAACAGAAATATCCGTGATACAACGATGACACGTTTTCTTTTTAAATCTGGCGCGCGCGTTCCCGATACCCTTGACGATTGGTCGCGGCCAGGCCGGGAACGAAAGGGCAAGTCGACGAGATAACCGCGAGCATTTCGATATCGGTTCGACCGTCACGCCGATTGCCGGATAGCTGTTCCGGAACGCAAAGTCCGTGTCATCCGGCCGGAATTCGCGATTTACGGTGGAAAGTGTAATTTCTACGGAGGAAGGAAAACATGGTCGCGACAATTACGTATCCCTGGATCTCTCGTGCTTTCTCACCCACGTATCGCGCAGCGTTCACGCGCTATTCCATATTCGCCGGAACGAAATTTCCCACGGTCGTGGAACTTGGTTCGCGACCCAATATCAGGAGCACCGTGAAAAGAGTGCGGACTTGGGAGAAGCGGGGCAGACAGAACGATTTACGAAAGGGAATTTCATTAAACGATAAATAACAAACGCCGTTACGTAGGTACACTTGCGTTCACGTACACGTACACGCTCGCAGACACGGGCGAGGACAGGCGCGTACGGACACGAGTGCGCGCGCGTACAGGATACTGGCGCGCGCGCGCGACGCGTAGACAGGGACACGAGAGGGACGAGGACAAGGAGACAACGAGAGAAAGGGAGAGACTTTCGTGAAACCGCGGCATTCAGTATTATTAGCTGGCGCTAGGCGCTGCCGGGCTCCGCGGTATAGGCGCCTTATTGGGTTACACGAAAGCGAGTAAGATAATATACACGTAGAATGCGAGATATCCGAAGTAAAAGGTGCAGGGCAACGCGAGAGAGCGCAAAGAGAGCGCGCCGCCCGGCCCAGACCCGTCGAGTCCCCACGGCTGATAAAAGGTTATGCCAGGAATGCAGTTTCATGAGAGTGCACGCGCGCACGCGCTCGCGCGCGCGATCTGCGCGTACGCCACCGTATTAATTATCGTCTCGGAAAAGCGACTTTTTACCCGGCGTCGCGTCGCTGCAGACAATGGCCAGCACTGTGTCCGATCCTCGTCGACGATCGGCCACGCGATTCGCCTTTTTATCCCCGTTCCTTTTCTCCTCGTCACGCTGTTGCACGCGCGTTAATTCCGCGGCTGAACGCTCGCCTCGTCCCGCTCTCGATCCAGACTCTGCACTGACGTAACGCGGTGAGCCGCGATAAAGTCGAGGACGCGAAATCGTTCCGATTCGTTTTTCCCACTCCCCGGGATTCCAGCGACACGCCGTGCTACTGCACTTGTCGCTTTCGATCGCGCTCGCCGCGCGTTTACCGGGTAACCTGACCGTTGAAAGCAGTATTCTAGGCCGCTACACCCGATATGCATTCGTACTCGGATGTGTAACGCGTTTGTCCGGCCGATCTCCAGAAACCGGCAGAAAATCATCGATCCGTTTCGGCCGATCGCGTGCCGATAAATCCCGCCTGTTCCAACGTTTGCGCAACGCTGCAAAATTTCCCTCCATTCGGAAAGTCGTTCCTCCACGAGGCCCGTCGAATCGTCGCGATCCTCGAGTCTCTGCTTTTCCCATATTTTTCCACGGTTTTCCACAATTTTCCACATTTTTCCACCTTTTTTCCGCCGACCGCCGAAAACGCAGCCTCTCGGAGCTCGTAACGTCGGAGTCTCGGCGTCTTGTTTATTTGTTCGTTTATTTATTGCTATACGGAACTCTCCCTTTGGCGTACACGGATATGCCGAGATAAGATAAGTCGCAGCCGCTTTAGAACATTGCGAAGTAGCGCGGTTTAGATACGGCTCTGCTAAGGCGTCGCTTTAAAGGTTAAACCGGTTAAAATAGCTTCCCTGGATTTAAAGAGACCGAGATATTCTTTTTCTCCCTTTCTCTTTCCGTTTTTCCTCGCCTCTTTTCTTTATTTTCCCGCCGGATTATTTCCCCGCTCGCCGTCGCCGCGCACCTACGTCGCCGCGGTGGAAATCTATCGGCGCGGTATCGCCGATGGCACCCGTAATCGAACGATACGTCTCGTTCGCTCGAGATTGAGATTCCAGCGGCGCTGCTCGCTGCTGGCTAACCTGACCATCGAAACGAGTATTCTAGGGCACTGTACCCGGGTCTTAGAATAAACTCGGTTTACTTAAGCATGACGGGCATGCATATGAGTACGGGGCAAAGGAGAGCCGCCAAGCGCCATCTACCCAGTGACCAGAAATAATTGTCATTCTACTTGAGGCGGGCCCGTATTCGCCAAGGCCTCGATCTCGCTTCTTCTCTCCCTTCGTCGCCCTTTCTACCCCATCTCTCTCTCTCTCTCTCTCTCTCTCTTCCTCCATCCTGCCACTCCTTGCTCGCGAGGCGCTCGTCTCCTCCTCCGGAAGGTGTCGCGCGATCCAGTCACTCTCGTTCTTTCCTATCCATCCGCGTTTGCCCTCCGAGGGATCAACGGGAGCGAGTGCACGAACAAACGTATAGATTTCACCGAGCATTGTTGCTTTTCCGGGCTTTTCCTCGCAGCTATCGGGGACGAGGGATAGTCTCGATACCTCTCGAAGAAACGGATCACCGGAGGATGTCTTCTCGTTGCACGCGCGCGAGTCCGTACTCTCCTCTTGTCCCGACGACGGTGCGCCGCTTGCACGGGAGCCGAGGTACACGCTCGGCAGTAAAACGTCCGGCAGGACCACGCTCGGCGATCGTTTACATTTCGTTCACGTCCCTTTCCGTGGTTCTCTTCGAGGAAGCGGCGAAAAACTTTTCTCCTCCATCCGGCGATTTTTCAGCCGGCGCACATCGCGATACGGATTACCTCGTTTCGGTTATTGCGTCGGGAGCCGGCCACGCGAAGCGCCATTATTTCTCTTTATCCGAGGCGGCCCGTAGCGCCAGAGATCGGCCATTCGACCCCGCGATTCGACCCGAAAGTAAGATCCGCCGGGTCTGCGCGTTTTCTCACCGGTTTCCCGGGCCGGATTTCATTCGATTAGAGGCGAACCGACGGACCGTCTCGAACGACGCTCGTTTTTCTCCTTCTGGCCGGCGGGACGAGCGAGTTTCCCGGGGTACGCGGCCGCGGAAACACGGCTGGCCGTTCTAGCTCGTTTCCCGGTCGCGCGGCAGTCTTAAACGGGCTCTTCATTGAATTACAAGTTCGGACTTTCGAGCCGGCAAACGAGTTCAGGCCTCGAGAACGAGCGTCGACCGATCTAATAAGCGTTGCGAACGTTCCAATTTTTTTTTCTTTCGCGCCGGCAAGTTTGAGCCACCTGCCTCGCCGTTCCTGGCTTTTCCCCGGTTATCCACGGACCAACCACCATCGCCGCCACCGCCACCGCCACCACCGTCGTCCGCCGTTCTCGGCTGGGTAATTTCCCCGTTGGTGGACGCGAGACGCGAACCAACGGGTCCAAGAAACGCTAGATATACGGGTCCGTATCGTATCGCACCGAGTAACCATAGATTACGCGATCTCAGTTTCGCGCGGCGCGCAAATTGCCGCTATATAACATTCCGATTCGAAGCTCGCGGGGTATGCGGACGAACGGGAGACTAATCTGGCCTGGTCTGGACAAGAGCGATCCGTTTCTCCTAATCGCGCCGGGGCCATTAGACGCGCGGTTCGTATCGATTAAAATAATCTCCGGCCACGAATAATCGTCCGGAACCGTCCGACGAACAACGACGAACCACGTTTTGATCCTTCGTCCTCGCCCCCTCAACCCCGCCATCTTCTTTTTCCCGCGTTTCGCTTTTCCTTTTTCCGTCCGCGGTTAATCGGCCGATCGAGCGGAGTTTCACACGCCCTCTCCCCCCCCCCCCCCC
>NW_016908489.1:869231-873281 GCF_001483705.2 Eufriesea mexicana | reverse complement strand
CCCCCCGATAATTATCGTAACGATAATATCCCACGGATAATAAATAAACAGTGGCGGGGATAATAAACGCGTACGCGCGCCGGTCCGCCAAGCTTTGTGTTCCTTTGCGTGACCGTGTGTTTCGATACAACGCTTCGCGACTCGGCGTTGTTTCACGGCTAGTTGCACCCGGCGGATAAGCGAACGGCAAAAATATATATACGACGAATAATAGCCCCGATGCGAGAGATAAGCCATCTTCCGTGGCCGAACGAACCAACGGGGTCCGGGCATTTTTCGACAAATTCCAGATCGGCCGATAAACGCGTAACGAGGCGACGCGATTTCGCACGGTGGCCGGCCGAGCTTTTTCCGACCCGTCCGAAATTCCTCCCCGCGTGGCTGGAAACCGGCCGTTCCCCGACCGGCGGGGAGGGGCCCGCGCGCGCGCAACCCCTCGGTGCCCGTTTTTCGTCCGCCGCGACCGTGACATCGGAGGAAAGCGTGGGCGCGCGGGTGCACGGTGCAAATCGTCCGATAAGATCGGCGACAAGCGCGAACTCCACCTTCCGGTTACCTGTCCCGGCATCGCCGATAAGATATCGCTCGCAGATAAGTCTCTCATCGCGTACAATCGCCGGCATTCCAAAGCTGTTCACGGTTTCTCGATATAGCGGTTCTCCTTCTCAGGGCCGCGTGTCGCAGCGTGTCGCTGCGTGGGCGGACTGGACACATCCGCGCGAACCAGGCGCCACCTCTCTTTTGCTTTCCTTTCTTCCCGTCTAACGCCAAATTCGGTCGGATAGACCGATATCCGTATCGAGAATGGCATCGAGGCCTTGTGCGTCATCGTCGTCGCGGATTTTCTTCGCCGCTCGCGTTTACCAAATTAGCGGAAACAGGAATCGCGCGAGACGCGGATCCGACGCGGTGTCGCGGCTGTAGAAGGACGCTCGGTTATTTATCGCGAGCGTTCCCGTCGGTGTTCGGTTAACGAATCGATATCGTCGCGAGGAGACGCGACGCTGAATCCTCTCGCCGCTTCCCATTACCCACGTCGAGTTTCTTTCCCCTTTATTTCCTCCTCCGTTCCACCGTGTTGTGGCTTCGATACGTTCCTCATCCGGTGTTAGATTACGCCGGCGTTATCAATTTCCATTGTTTATATAACAATCTCCATTGTCTATTAGGTGGATCAGCGGCGAGGCTGATTCAGAGGTGACACACGCGGCTCGGCTGTCGATAAAGATTAAAGGCTTTTTCCCAAGCTCGCCGGCGCCTGGTAATCCGGCGCGTCCTTACCCCGTCTCGTCCGCGAATCTTACCCCCGGGTCGCGACGACATCCGAGGCTGGGCCTGCGGAAAACGGTCGCGTTTGGTTGTTTAAAAACGCGAGAGAATCGATCAAGCCGGTGAACGCGCGTTCCTCTTCCTCGTGAAAGGAAACAATCTCCCGATAGCGTTTCTATTTTCCTCTCGATACCGACCCGGTTCCAACGTTTGCTCGAAAGCCTCGCTCTCCCCCTCTCGCTTCCTCTCTCTCTCTCTCTCTGACTCACTCGCTTGCTCGCGCGGTGCCTGCTCGTGGCCCCCTTTGTCGTCCTTTTCCATGCCGCGTTGCCTTCGGCTTTGTTCTCCTGCTCGCTCAAAGGTCGATTCTTTCGCTTCGAACCACTCGGATAGATATATGCCGCAGGCAGTATGCCACTGCCACGATTAAGGCACGTATATCGGCTATCCCGGGGGAATCCCCGTGGCCGGGGAATGGATAAATAATGGCCGGCATCGTTACACCGGCGTGCTTTCGGCCTCCGAGTATGCAGCTCGCAAGCACGATATCCGTGCGGCTGGCTATCCGGTCGAGACGGAACCATCGCCGACTCGCCCAAGTACGCGAGCTTTTCCGTCGTGCTTCCCGCCGACACGGAACCCCCTCGGAAACACCTTTCGCTCCCTGCCACCCCCTTCTTTCCAACGCACCGAAGGGAACCGGTATCTCTTTTGCGAGTCGTATCTCTTCGTCCGAGACGACCTCTCGCGCTCGAGGTTGAAGGAAAAATCGGACACCGGCGTTTTCTCCCTCGGATCCGCGTATTCAACAATGGCCACGGTTGATCGAGACATCGCTCGGTTTTCGAGGTCGATCGTTAAAATTCCCGGCGCGCCCCGGTGGAAACTGCAATCTCGCGATTTCGGAGACGGTGGTGCGTGACCGTTAATTTGTCCGAGGGGAGGGCGAAAAATGTCGGGGAACGAGGTTGAATAGGGCGGTCGGACAAATCGTCCGGCGTTTCAATCAACAAACGTTCCATGGTAATATATTCGCGGCCGGCTCGATAAAACGCGCCGAGTCCGGGCGCGTTCGTTGCCATTCGATTCGCTCGCGGACCACCAGTGAATGCTCCTGATGACCCCGCGTCGACTGTATAATTTAATTACGCAATCGCAATATGACGAACTTTTCGAATACCCGTGTCCACCGTCGGCGATTCACCTCGACACACCCTGCAGCGGCTTTTCGCGCGCTTCGTAATGAGCGTTTCTAATTACCCGTACCGACCGCGTTCGCTTCGGATTCGTTTGGAAACGCATCGATTTTTCCGTCTCTCCTCGCTCATTTCTCCGACCGCGAAACACCGGTTCTCGAGGAATCGCGGGGGGTCCGAGGTGCGAGCGGAAAGGGGTACCCCCGAAGGAAAGCGCGCACACCCTTAGATTGAACCGGAAACGCGGAACGAGAAACGAGCCGGACGTTGGAAGCCCGTGAAACGATCGCGAGAAGACACACACACACACACGCATACACACACAGCGGGGGATACGGAGAGCGAGGGCATGGTGTCCGACGTGGCACGACGATAGCAATAATGCCAGGACACGCTCGATCGAGCCTCTCGCATCGGGTGGGGTCCATCGCGCTTTATGGAGCCAGCCCGGCCTCGTGCACGCGCGTAACACAGGCTCGTAGAGGCGAGCGGGTATTTACTAAATTACGTCCGGTGGAGCAGAGCGCGCGCTACCGTCGCTGCATAAGACGCGCCGCGGTGCATCGGTGGGCCCCGGCACGACGTCGAAACGTACCTCGTTGTTCCGCTCCATCGGCTCGATAGTCCTGGGATTTCGCGAGGCCGACTTCCGTGTGCCTCTCGGTGTCCTCTCGGTCCGCCTCGTCGCGCTCTGAATGCCGCGCGGACCGTCACCGAAGGGTAATCTCGGATCGACGTGATCTCGGTCGCCGAGCGTATTCTCGAAGGAAGATTCTGGAAAGCCGACGATTCGGGATAAATTTGCGAATGGTTGCAATGTCGCGTCGCGTTACACGGGAATACGGAGCGAGCTATCCCGGGACGGAATCTAGTTTCGCGAATCGGGCAGCGACGACGCATCGACCGATATCTCGCCGAGTTTACGACACCTTTACGACGAGCGATAAACTCATAAAGCCCGTGGATTCCGCGAGCTCGGGGAGATTTCTAACGCGTCGCGTGCGGTGAATACTATCGGGGAATAGGTCCGTAACGTGCCACCGGTAAGCGGATCTAAATCTACGAAACACCTGCCGCGCCGACACTTCGTGACTTTGCGCTCGTCTTTGCTCGCGATAAACTCGAGATAAACCGATCCGTTTGTACGCGTCGCTCCGCGCCGAGCGAAAGTTTTATCGACTTGGAAATTAAGCGGATATTCCGCGTGGCGGAGCAAAGTGGATCGGCGCGGCTGGGAGTCACCGTGGGTGGCACCCGTGTGGGTGCGTTCGCCGATTCCAACCTCGTTGCTCACCCGCGATGATCTCAGGCCTGCGTTACATCCGGCAAGTGTCGTCGATCGTTCCGCGTGTAACTCGTCCCGTCCACGGTTTCTGCGTTCTCCTCGCGTGGCTCGTCTCGACGTCGCGGAAAAGCGGGGGAAAGCTAGGAAAAGCTAGGAAAAGCTGCGTCCACGATCTCGAGGAACGCTTGGTAAAAGAAGCGCGCGAGCGACGCGTCGATCGGGCGATAAAAGCGACGATGCACGCCCGATAACTGGGTTGCCTTTTGCAGGCGCGTACCTTTTCGCGCGACGGGAAGAGCG
>NW_016908489.1:852403-869206 GCF_001483705.2 Eufriesea mexicana | reverse complement strand
GAAGAGCGGAGTGGCGCGCGATCGAGGAAAATGCCTCGTCTCGTAGCAGACGCGGTTAAAATTCCGGGCGCGTTCCGCGCGATTACAAACGACGTTGGTTTCTCGAATTAGCGTGGAATCAGCGGACAGTAATTTCGCGGAAGTCGCCTTTGCGGGCGCGGCAGTCTGTTGCGCGAGGACGGCAGAGAAATTAAATCGTTGCGCGGCACAAAGCGGAATCCTAATTGCGATCCGGTGGCAGTCGCGGCCAGCCCGACTCGTGTAAAATATGGAAACGTCCGTCGGTGTTATTTATCAGGACGGCTTCTCGCGATACCGTTGGCCGGAATTCGCACCGTGCCTGGGTACCCTCGATCGGCCGCTGTTAATTACTTATCGCCCGGCGTGCCGTGGCCGCAAAGCGCCGGCCGAATTATCCGTACGGCCGCGTGGCCGCGCGTAGGAAATCGTCTCGCTATCTGCTCCGCGCGGCTCGTAAACTCGCCGTCCTTTTCGTCACCGTTGCCCGACGATACGCGGCCGTTGGAAACGCGGCCCGAGCCGGGGCGTTTGTTGGCGAAACGAGCAGGTGCTAAATTCTCCTTTAATCGACGCTCCCGATTGCAGCGTAGAATCACTTAGTTTTCAACGGTTGCCTTTAATTAAAATATCCTTAAAGTAGCCGCGCACCTGCCGTGAAAGTCACGCGATCGCCGAGCGAAAGTCGAGGCTCGAGGAAAGCCTCGGATCGCGATACTAGCCCTACGCGCTATGAATTCCCGTCGTCCCGACTCCCCTCGCTCCTCCAGAGGAGGACGCAGGAGGACGCAGGAGGACGAAGGACGCGGAACGAGACTCGTGCCTCGATCTCTCGTAAATATGCGCAAAGTACGGCGACGTAATGCTTATTTATCGGCGATATTAAGCGCGCCAGCCTGGAATAGGACTATCGTCGTAAAGTGGGTCGACCGTCATTCCTATTATCGTGGCGCACGATTTTCCGCGAACTCTCGAGATTAATTCCTGGCCGGACGTCGATTTCTGGAACGCGGCATCATCGGCGATCGTTTTGCCCGCCGTCGCCGCCAGCCGATCTAATTTATAAGCAACGATCGCTGTCAAAGCAGCGTTTCGCATAGATTACGATCGCGTCGCGTTTTCAGCTATAAATCTCGCCGTCCCCGTCCTCCCCGCGTCGAGATCGCTTCGCGGAGCCCGCGTTCTCGCGCATTCTCCTCGTCCCTGTCGCGAACTTTCCTCCTCGAGGAAATCTTCCGCCTTGGCCGACGGAATCGATCGGAAGGGTGCTCGCAACCCCTCGTGGCGTTCGCCCTGGACCACGAGCCTCGAAGGGCGACACAGTCGTTTCTTTTCCCATCTCGTCGAGGCTCGTCGACGGCCCCGTTTATATCGTCCGTCACGGGGAAACGACGTGGCCGATATCGTGGCCAAGTATGACGAAGTGTCCCACATTCGGCCGAGAAATCGAGGGATCCGAGGGTGTACACCCGATCTATCCTCGACGTTCGCTCCAGAGATCGCTCTAATTTTTTCATACGAGTACGCTACGAAACTCGACGCTCTGCGAATCATCTATTTCGTTTTCGTTCAACTCGCGCAATAGCAATTCGTTAATTAAGCTCGATTCACGCGCTCGCACGAACTTCTCTATACCGCGCGAACATCTTTGTCTCGTAGAATCCGCGCGGCGAGTGAACCCCGATACGGGGGCTGTAAAACTCTCGTGCAGCTTGTTAAAGGATCGTGGATTCTTTATTGCGAAGGTAACACGGAGCACCTGGCCGATTACAGGTGTTCTCGCGGCGACTGGCAGCGTTTTACCGAACCGTGCGCGAGAGCGACAGGGGCGTTGGAGAAGCGCAGCGTAAACACGGCGCGGTGGATGTGTCGGGAGGAGTTTTACGATCGGAAAGCGTCACGAGCGCACACCCCTCGGGGGCGTGGGCAAGGGAGGATCGGTGGAAGTTTATTTCGCGCGGCAAAGTTGGCGTAATAATTTTCAAAGCCTAGGAGGAAGTTGGCGGAGCCTCGGCTTAATACCTCGCGGAAACGTCCGTGGCCGCGAGCCGGCAGGGGCCGAGGTCCGCGCCTTTCTTATTAACGCGGATCTGAAATTCATATTAGCACAGGGCCGATTTACATCTCGGCCCGGCGACGCGAAGTTCCGCGTAAGTAGCGCGACGCGGCTCGTCCCGTGGAATCCAGCTTAGAGACGGCCGCGATGGCCCGATTATTCCCGATAATACGTTCCATCCGGACCCGTTCCGGACTATACGTGCCGCGCCGGAACGACGGATAAGCGGGATCCGAGGAAGCGGCGCGACTCGCCCCCTGCGAAAGAAGGACGAAGAAATCGTTGGGCTGCAGGATTCCGTTGGTCGTTCGGCTGGCGCCGTTCCAAGAAACTAAATCGCGCCGGGATTGATTTACGACTGACTGGAACTTTTTACCCTCGACACAGTGGTCGCCGGGGAAGGCAGGGGTTGCCGCGCGCGGCTGCTTATCGCGATCCGCTTGATTTATTCCGCTCCGAACGATCCGGCCTGCCCGAAAATATAATCGATCGCATGGCAAAACACGCGCGTGAATCGATCTAGCAGTTAATACGCGGTGTCCCGCGATGCGAGCTGCCCGTCGCGGCTCTCGTCTTCCGTCGAATTTCTCCACGCCTTCGCGACAAAGCGCGGGTTCCCTCTCTGGGCACGTTTAGATCGATAGGGGCGGATATACGCGCGCGTGGGATCGAAGAGAGCCCCGGATGGCGCGCCGAGTCGACGCTAAGTAGATACGGACGTCGGTCGTCGGACGTCGAGGGCTGCGGCCGAGAGGATTCAGCCAGCGGGACGACGAGCAAGCGAACCGAAATCTTATTGCAAGTTGGAGCAAACGATATCTCGCGGAACTCTGACGTTAATTAAAATTCACGAGGAGAAGGTGCATTAGATTGGCGGGGAAAGTTTGAAAGCTCGAGCCTCGGCGCGGGATAAAAGGACCGCTCGAAATTGTATTTGAATAATGTGCCATCAGCGGGAGAGCCGGAGAGCGAGAGAGAACACCGCGTGCATTCTGGCACTCGTTATCGATCTCGTACTCGGTCCCCCGTTACACACACGGACACCCGCGCGTCCCTTCCGCGAGATCTTTCGCGACCCATCGCGAGCAACCGTTCCGATAGTTCCGTGGCACCCAGCACCGTTTTGCTTCGTTTCGCAGATGAGACCAACATCTGGGACAAGACGAGAGCGGTGTCTCTCTTCTCCCGCGGTCGGAGATTTGGGTCAGATCGCGGAATACGAGAGCGAGAGCGTCGGCACGAGACACGGCGTGCAAATCGACGCGACGATGCGTCAGCGCGAATTATCGCGAAAACCATCGGTCATCGATTCGTCCGGCGCCGCCACTGCCTTCTCCAGAGCCACGCGTTGCTCCCGCTTCGCGAGTTCCGCGCGGATCCATCCCGCCCCGAGCCTATAAATAAAGCCTCTCGTATTTATCGGGGAAGCATCGCGGCCTCGCGAATCGTTGGGGAACCTTTGACCCAGCCTGCACGCGGACGCACGAATTTTCCCGCTTCGATTAAACGCGCCGCGATATTTTTAGCCGAGTCGAAGACACGCGCGGGAAACATCCAGGCGAAGCGTTCCACCGGCGCAGCTCTGTCGGCCCACCGATCCTCGTTCTTTCTTTTGTCTTTCGCGAGCAACTCTGGTCGACTCGCGATCGAATTCGGAGCCGAGAGGAGCGGTGGATGGCGCGCAAGACCGACAGAAATTTGCCGAACCGGCAGGATGAGTCGGAAATTGGCCAATCTTTAGCCGTGCAACCGGGGAAAATCTCTGTATGGCGGCGACGAGATTGCCGGCGCGGTTTTTCTGCCGCTTAACGGTCCACGTATCGCGATTGCACGCTGCGCGAGCTTTTCGCCTCGTTTCCGACGTTTTCTCTCTTTCTCTCTCTCTCTTTCTCTCTCTCTTCGTTCGTCCGAGATTATCTATCGGAAAAACATCGTCGTATTCTTTTGGAATCGATTCAACTGGGATTCCTGCTCGATAACAAACTCGATTTTACGCGCGACGCTAATGGCCGCGCGTTCTCGCGCGCGCATCGACGTATCTCGCGCGTGGACGTGCCGCGGCGTGGATCGGAGGCGAAATTTGTCCGGGAGAAGGAACGTTTACGCGAGAAGATTTAGAGTTTACGCGGAGATATTTCTACGGGCCGATATTTCCACGGCGCGGGCGGGAAAGAGAGCGGGAAAGAGCGCGGAGCGGAGCGCGGCGTGACTTATGGCGCGCGGCGAGCAGCCCGAGCGAAAATAGCTTTTGACAGTCGCGTAACAATCACGATAAATCTCGCTTCATCGCTGCCAACGCGGAATGCTTCCATAATCCAGCCGCGGCACGGTTGTCGCGAAAATCAGCTCGCTTCGTGCCGCGTCCCCCCGCGCGGAAATCGCCGCTCGCTTCGCCTTAAATGGCCGCGAATTTGTTACGATATCCCTCTGCAATCCTATTTCCAGCCCGTTCGCCAACCTTCCATTCCGTTTGTTTCGCCAAGATTTAACGCCGGGTTTCGCCGATTATTTATCGCCTGTCTGGATTATCGTATCGAGTCGCGGCTTCGATCCGTGCGATTCGATCTCCGCTAGAAAGCGGACAAGGGTATTTGACAAACGGAGAAGCCGGGAAAAATCCTCCATTAGCACGGAATTTTAACTCGCGCGTGTTTACCGAGTTCCCATATTCTATTTAACATTAAACCTACCACGCTCGGCTCGATTAACTAATGGACGAGGAAGGGAAAAAGGAAGCTGACCGAAGCGATAACATCGAGCGCGGAATTTCAAGTCGGAAGCTTAAAAATAGTCGATTTCAAACCCGCGGAAGGAGAATCGATTTCGAAAGCTAAATGCTCGTCGCAAAGGTTGATTCTCCAACGTCCTACTTCTCGTTAGACATTACGCAGCGAGAGTCGCGAGCGTGCTCGAGCAAGACGAATATCGAAGTAGGCTCTTTTCTTTTTCGATAAAATTCCAATGCACATCCCTGTCATTGTCCCCGCGAGCATTCGTATTTAAATATCGCAATTACATCCGCGTAATTATTTTTCCCCGGGCAGCGCGGGGGACGAGCGGGGGGCGAGCGGCGACCTAACGAAATCGCGAGTTCTCTCTACGCTTTTTCCCCGTTTCTTCCATTCCTAATTTCTCCGTCTCTGTTTATTAATCTTTTTTCCCGCCGTTTGTCGAATGCAGCTCTTCGAGCGCCGCTCTTTTACGGCTTTCGACCGCGGCCGACCGCCCGGCATTGTACGCTTCTCGTATTTGTTTTTAAACGGCCGGCTGCACGGCAAGGATTATTTGATCCTATTATATTCGTTAACAAAGTTGCGGCAGCGACGAGGCGAAAGCCAGACCGCGGCCATCCACGGCTTTAAAGCTGCTTCGCGACAGTGGGGCGCGGCAGAAAAAATATCGGCCGATTCGCACCCCCGTCGAGCTGTGCGTGATTGGGAAAATTACCACCGCGAGGCGAATCCGCTGAAGGCCAACCATAGTCGACGAAGACCAGACGCGCCACTTGTCTCTGGTTCCTGGTGTCAGAGACGCGGAGGAAAGCACCCTCTTTCGTGCCATTTTCGGCGCTCCTTGGACAGCGGAGCAATGGACCAATGTTGGTCGAAAACTGTTGGGATTGTGGATTCTAATGGTAAAATAACTCGTAGAATTTGGGATGGCAGTGAAGTTAAAAAGGAAGGAACACTAATTATAGAGAGGCAACGCTTTAATAATTGGTAACTCGATCGGTGTGTGCTGTACAACGATTGCTTAGAGGCTGATTCGTTTGAACGAAGGAATTTGGCTGGCGACCGACACGTACGCAATCATACATTAGTATGTGATAATCAAACACATTTTAACATCGACGTTATATCTAAGATATCTCGACTTGTGTCTTTAGCATTCCAGCAATAACTAATAAATAAATAAATAAAATAAATAATATATCCTAGTTATTTTACAATTAGAGCCTATAATTCCAACAGTTTTAAATTATTTTTGAACATATGTCGTAGTTATTTTAATATTAGAAGCTATAATCCCAATAGTTTTGAAGCAACACTGGCTGCTCGGTATATATATTGTAGAGATTGTGTGGTTGTTAAATAATATAACTACTATTTATTAGACATAAAATATAATATACAATGTGCGGTGACGGTAAAGACTACGAATATAGATGTCTATCAAGTAAACTTTTACGACTACAACTAGTAACACGATTACAACTAACAACACAATTCTTCACAACTCTCTCTCTCTAATAATTCTACTACGGACTCTAACACACTGCACCGTATTACGACACACTATATACTGCCCACTCACGCCCTTGCATCCCTATTTAAAACCATACATTTATCCTCTTTCGTACCTATTCTCTCTTTCCAAATCGCACTTTCCCACGCACTCCGTGCAATCTTACCCTCAGCGGGTCACTTAGCCCAAACACTCAAACGCATTCCGAGAGACACTCTTCGCTTTCATCCGATACATTCATAAACATCCCGTACACACGATCATAGCGCACGGTCATTCGTCCTTTCGCACGCACTCTATATAACATGCTCGATCCACTCATCCAACAATATATTCCCGAATGTAAACATTGGCAGGCTCGGTTAGGCTCGGTCAGGCTCGAGGATAATTTCCGTCGATGCTTTCCTGTATCAGTTGTGTGTTATTCTTCAAAGTGTTCGGACGCGACGTGCGGCTCGACGCGTGACTTTGTTGCTGGTTGTGGCTGCGCAGTTGGAACTTAAATAGTAAGGTAAGCGATTACACGTGCTCGAATGTAGTATATTATACTTGTATATCGTAGGGTTGTAGGGTTAGCTCGAACTGTGTCGCATCGTTACATCGCTGTACACGCGTGTTATCATTAAATATATCTGTATCGCAAAGAAATCTCGATAGAACCGAGCACCCTCTTCGCGAAACGCGTTTAATTTCCCAAAAAATCGGACGTCGCGTCGTGCAGCTCGCAAGGGGGACCAACTAGCGGTCGGACGAGTGCAAATATTTGCCCGACTTATTAATATCGACATCCGTACGCGACACTGTTTAATTTCCCAAAAAATCGGACGTCGCGTCGTGCAGCTCGCAAGGGGGACCAACTAGCGGTCAGACGAGTGCAAATATTTGCCCGACTTATTAATATCGACATCCGTACGCGACAAAGACAATCTCCGACTCCGTCTGGAAGATCGAGATCAGTAGGTGTGCTCTGGATCGGGGCACACGGCGTGCCCCGCGGTAACTAAATGAAAAGAATACAGCAGTCCCGATTCGGCCGTTATTGCTCGGGTTTTCTCTAAAAACACGTGGCAAAATGGAAACTTTACTCGGAGTAGCTGGATAACGTATTACCGCATTAAATACACACTAGCCGGCCTCGGTTTGCGGCGTGGGGAACGATCTCGGTGCCGTTGTTGCGCGTACCGGTGAGCCACCGCGCGGGCATCCCATTGGGGGAGGTTTCGGACTTGTTTCGTGATTGAATTTCCACCCTGTCGGGGGACGAAGCGCAAAAAGCGGTCGGAAACCGCGTCCGCGTCTCGTTACCGCTGAATTACGGTGGATGAACCGTTTAATCGCGCCGGAGGAACCATCCCCGGAGTTAATCGCAGGGCGCGGCGATCAGCGGCGCCACGCGATTCTCGCCCTTGGCAACTTCCGGTCGCCGAAGGGTCGCGAAAGACGTAGTCGGCGAGACGGCGTTCCGTGGTTGGCGATAAGTCTGCGGTAATTGCGACGGCGGTAATAAAAGCGAATAAACGCTGGGAATTACCGGGAGCACGCGTCACGCCGCCGCCACGCAGGCCGATTATTCGAAAAGTTGGAAGAGTTCGGGAAGTTGGTCCCTCCTTGGGCTGTAATGGTTTTCGGACAGCCGGCCGGGCGTGTTCGAGCCACCGAAAAGTCGTTACAACTCCCTCGACACTCGTTCCCACCGATTCTCACCCCTTCTTTGGACACCGTTTCCGGCGGACTAGTAGGGACCACTCTTCGGATTAATTACGACCCACTTTGGGAATCGTTTCCAACTGTTCCTCGCTGGGAATTCGCGAAATTTCGTCGGCACTAGCAACGATCGCGAGTAGGGGTTGCAGCGGCAGAGGGTTAACCCGTCGATTCGTTTCCGGAAAGTTTCCCCGCTCGCTTGGAACGCGTACAGCGGGCACTGACAATAACCCGCCACGATTTATACATATTTAAATAATCGGGCACAACGGGTGGCGTTACGCCTCGATTTACGACCCCGGTTCGCGGCGAACGTTCGATCCGCGTCGATCCATCGACCGATCCATCGATCGATCATCTCGCGATTTCGCCGCGGATTTGTCCCGTTTTTCGTTCAGCCGCGCGTCGATAATTTTCATCCACGGACCCTGCGATATCGCGTCACGCTTCCCTTCTGCGCCCCTCGGCCCTGTGACCTCCCCCCGTTAGGATCTTCGCGAAGCTGCCACGGATTCGCCGGTAACTGGAGCTCGCGTTTCGAATCGAGGCAAGTGCAGCTATTTCCGTGGACCGTGGCAGCCGATGCAACATGCAAATGAGCCGGCGGAAACCGCATTACCGGTGCAAGATCGTTCCACCGGCGGTTATTAAGCGATCCTAAATAGTCGGGGAGGAAAGCGCTTGTTACGTGCACGTCTGTCTTCCTCTACCCTCCGTCTGCTCGCTCTCCCCGTCCTCGCGTGATTCACTCGCCTCGGACAATCTGCTCCCCGGTGATTAGAACGGTCCTCCTCTCGAGATCTGTCTCGCGTCTCGAATCGTTTCGCGATTAGCAGATGGAACGAACGCGGGAGTGGATGGACGAAGCTTCGTGAAATGCTGGAAGAATGGAATCCGCGCGGAGAGTAAATAGCAATTAGCAACTGGTGTCGGGCGCGTGCCCCGATCGATTTATCGGAATCGGTTATTCCGCGGATCGGAGCGTTAACCTATCTCGCGAAGGAGCGATAAATCGCGGAGGGGAATAAAGGGAAAAATAAAAAAAGGGAAAAGAGAAAAATAGAGAAAGCGTGGCGCGCGGCGCGAAAGCCGAAGATGATCTGGCCCGAATTCCCGTGTCGTTCCATCGATATCCGCGGTGCACGCGTGGATTAATCGGTCGCGGGGAATTACGCCGGGGGATGATTTATCGCGGCAGGAGGCAGCCCAGTGAAACAAAATAGCCCGAAGAGTGTGCGGGAAAGCGACGTAGCTAAAAATTCAGCGCGCGATGAAATACGCGACGGACCGTGGGCGCGACGCTCGTCGCGCGAACAAATTATTTACAACGTCGGGCTTTTTTCGCAATAATTGCCACGATAACGTCGCGTCTGGCTGCGGCCGGAGCTGCCGGAAACCGTGGATCGTTGCAGAATGGCCGTCGGGGAAGTTGCAACGAAATAAATACGTCAAAAAGTTGCAACCGGATCTCTGCCGTGCTAGCGTTCCCTGCGGCGCGCACCGCACACCACGGCGCGGATTACGTCTGATGTCGGAGTTACGGCCGGTTGTATAACGAAGTCCAGGTTTGTCGAATGGCCGACCGGTAACCCGATTAATTAGATTCAATCCGAAACTGACGAACCATCGCGTGTTGCTATCCGACGAGGTTGCACGCTCGCATGATCCTAATTCGAGTTTTGAAGCTCGCCCCCTTCAACCGTCCGCCACCTTGTCCACCTCCGCCGTCCCCTCTGGTTGCCACGGCTTAATAAGCCTAATGGAATTACCGCTAGAACATACAGATCGATCGGCGTGGATCGGATGCACGGGAAAAAATCCAAGTGGAAGAGAACAGGCCCCTAACTAGGGCTCGGCTCGTCCAACCACCGCCGAATCACCTTCTTCCGCGCGTCACTCTTTCTCCAGGGTACGTTGAACCTTCGCGTGCACCCAATCCGTGCTTTTAAGACGCTTTACCGGGAACATCGTTCGCCCTCGCTCCCGGAATCGCGGCCTCGTGACCGATCTCCGGCAAAAATTTCCAATTCCCGTTCTACTTCGCGCTCCCGCCTCTCCCGATTAACCCAGCCTTTGCCCCCTCGCGTGTCCCTTTCCAGCCAGCTTTTTATTTCGGCTCTGCGCGCCAGCTTCCACCTCTCGGAATCGATCCGGATGGATTTAGAGACGGACGAAATAACTCGGACGCCGAGGGAACGTGAAGCGTCGATCGCGACGCAGGGTCGCGGTAATAGAGCGTAAACCACTCGCTAACTAGGGCCCGCCAAACTCTTTGCGGACGAGCGCCACATATATGCGTTCCACGGAAACCATCGGTATATGCTTGACGGAGGACCTCGTATACGCGTTCAGCGAAAACTGATAAGACGCATAAACGTGTAAACGCGTTGCTATGGCCGTGAAACACAACTATGCTTCCATTGTTGCTGCTCTAGGACTAGGACCTGGGTTCCAAGTTAAGTAATGTACTGTTTCATATCCATACTGTCAGCGTCGCCATGAACGAAAATCGAGTTTTAGTAAAAGCGAGCGCTGGTAGCTTCGAATGACTAGCGTTTACTCAAAACGCAAAGGGTTGACCCTTTCGCTTCGAAGTACCGCGAATGAACGGGAGCGCGTACCCACGGGTGATCTCGTGGATGCCGCGTACAAGCGGCGCTCGAAGCGAAAGGGTTAAATCATCTTTAACGAATTCCGGGAATTCGGTAACCAGCTGAAACGAGAGGCGCCAGTGTTTGTTTGTTATTCGAGCTCGAGAGGCACGGGGGTAGGAAACTAGGCAGCGTGATCCACCTTATCCGCCTTTAATTTCTTCGTCTTTGAGCGCCGCTATCGAGAGATTTATGGCGCGGTCAAGTGATACTTGGCAGAGGCTTGCCGTCTCCGCTTCTGTTTCTTCGTCCTCGCTCTTTCTCGCCCCTCTCCTCTCCCTCGGCGTCTCTCTCGGAGATATCCGGATCCCAGCGGGTTTAAATCATTTGGACAGCGTCGGGTAACGCGCGAGCCGTTCGACGCGGCGCGAATCCTCGGCGAAAACGATCCTCCGACGAGTAATCGCCGGAGAGGGGCTGAGAGCGGGTGTGAAAACGAGTCGGGGAATTAATTAGCGTACTTTAAAGACGGATTTCGCGATACTCGAACAGTTGCACGCCGAGAGAGATCGGCTTGTTACGTGTCTTTTGTCACGGACTAATGAAAGACTCGCAGTCACCCTCCCGGGTTATTATACGGAGACGATTTCTCACGGTTGTCGCCTTAATCGGTATGCCAAAGGAGAGGAGGAAATCACCCCATTGTCTGGTCCGAGCAAACAATTCTTCCGAACGAAAGGTGGACTTATTCGATTCGAGGAAATGGTGGTGGATAATTCAAGAGGGTCGTTTACAAGGCGCAATCCGGCCCCATCCGGCGTCCTTCCCCCTCCCGCCGGGGGTGGAGGTAGCAATTTTAATCTATCGTTCAGGCGCCGAGCCAATTGCACGGCTGAAAGGAGACGCGGATAGGCTCGAACGTCTCTGTCGACATGGATTCGATGGAAATCGATGATAGACCGGGGCTGCCGCCGCGCGGACAGTCGACTGCGGGAAGATCCGCTCGCGGACGCTCGCGATTGCCGAGGGCAGGGCGGGTCGGAACAGGGGGTACTTAACGCCGTGATTGAAATATATCGTCTATCCACCGTTGCATCGTGGTCTCTGATTTTTCAACGGGAACAGCGCGATGAATGACACCCCTCGCAACCGCTCCTCGGAACTCGCGCGGAGTATTTCGTCTCGTTATTAATCCCGTTCTTACTTTGCCTCAGGAAATTATTCCCCGGCTTTGCAGCGCTGCCTGTCTGCCTACCTGTCTCGCGATCTCCCCGGTTCCTCGAACGGGAAAGCGCGGGTAAACTCGGCGGCGAGGGTGAGCAGGGGGTGGCAGCGCTCGGCAAAGAATATTAGATAATCGCGTGGGTGGAGCGGAATGGAAGCAAGCCGAACACGGTTTTGCACGCGACTCGTGGCCCGCGCGATAAAAGGGAGTCGTGCTCGAAAGCGGTGGTAAAGAGTTAATCGAGTGACCGCCGCCCGGTGAACAATTCTCTTGCCGCGAACCGATCGAGCAAGCTCCCGCTTTCATTTTTGATCCTTTGTTATCCGGCCGTATTTTTCCGGCATGAAAACCGGCCGGTTAAGAGCGGGAAGAACGCGGTGAAAAAGTAAACGCGTTGGCACGGTAACGCCGCGGCGTTATCTGCCCGGCTACGGCACGGCCACGCGAAACGGAAGAAAGAGGTGCGAAATTATTAAGCGCGATAAAGCCGCGGTTTATCCGGCAACGAAAGGGAAAAGGGTGGTTTCGGGGTGGAGGAGCCGGGGTCAGAGTCTGCGGGAGTCGCTGTCCGCCCGGATACCGAAAATTAACGATTTATAAATGGATGGCGCGATTAAAGGCTCGATCGACCGCGTTAGCACCGACTACGATAATTAAATCGAACTTGCTAATGAAATCCGTTGCTGGTATCGACGAGTCGCGCACCGGTGTACAACGCGTTTGCTCCCCCGGGACGGAAGTGGCTACGATCGTGGATTTTGTATACCGCCGAATTACACTCACCCCCGGCCGTGTTCCGTCCTTTTAGCGCGTTTCGTTTCGACTTAAAACCCCCCGCAAAGCGAATACATTAACGACGGGTTGCACCGCGCCGGGGTCGTCTCGCGCAACGCGTATCCCTGTCCTCGCGTGCTGCGTATCGGACGATTCGATCCGCACGACAACGTGATACTCGACACGGTGGAAACATTACAAACGCAATTTGTACGCTGGCTCGGCTGGAAAGCGAACAATTAACCTCAAACGTTGACCGCAACATCGTAGCTCACTGTCCGGAGTAGCTATAATTCGTCGCTATCTGTTCCTTGCTTATTGGCTAACTCGATTTCAATCATACGGGACCACCAAGTACCACCACCACCGGTCCACCTACCCCTGTTTCGCGAAAATTACGCGAATATTCCGCGTACGAGAGTCTCGCGACACCCGTCCTCGCCGAGATCCGAGCTAATTCTTCCGGCTACCGTTGGCGCAATAACGGCGGCCAATAACCCGCCTTTGTCGAATCTTCCGGTCGGACGAGCTCCATCTTCCGGTTGGCCGAGCGCGGAAAATATGGAATACTCAATCCAATACACCCAATATAACCCTCTCTCCGCCGGCCCGAGCCACCCCTTCGCCTTCCGTTTCGCGTTTCTTCCACCTGTCCCCGCTGCCCGCCCCCGCCCTTCCTCGCAGTTCTCCACTCTACTTCGCGGGGCCGCATTCTTCCATTCACGGCACGAACGCGTCCTGCCAGTCGCAGATCGTGTGCCGAATCCATCGACCGGCTACGGAATGTTATGTGTGTGTGTGTGTGTGTGTGTCTGTCCTCGTCGTCCTCCTCCTAGATATGTAACTCCGCGCGGATGTATCCAGGCGAGCCTGGAAACTTCCGCAGTTTCGCTTCGATTGGTCGCGTTCCGCTTCGCGCGCGTCGGATCCTCGCGACGAGGAGGAAGAGGGAGAGAGAGAGAGAGAGAGACTGCTCATGGTCGTGGAGGATGGCTTTGTTAGGGATAATCCCGCGAGCCCGGGTAGCGATCGAGGGGGAGATAATCCGATCGGGACGCGATCGCGTCGCTGGGAATCGGGGATGTTTGGGCACGCGGTGTAACTCGCAATTATGGCAACGACGTGTCGCCATTGTACCGCGCGATTCCACGATTTCTAACCGGTAGTCTCGCGATCCTTTCTTTTTACCCGTCTCTCCCTCTCTCTCTCTCGCTCTCTCTTCGTCTTCGTTGCTCCCGGGGGCGGAAACGCACGGAGGGGTTGACGAGCAACGCGTTCACGTCGCGCGCGCGTTTCTCCGGCTCGTTGGCCGTGATATTTTGAAGTAACTTTAATGCAGGGAACAGACTCCGGGCCGCTTTCTCGCAATTTAAATATTTTTCTTGCCGCGGCGAGAGCCGGCTGCAGCCGCGCGAATTTCGCATTAGAATTTCGGTAAATATTCCGCAGCCCCGGCGACGCCTCATCATCCTCTTAATTCGAAATCTAAATTCAAATTGTCGTTACATTCTCTTCGCGTCATCCCTCGGTCGCTTAAATCAAGACCCAAGGAATAATCGTCTTTCCTCCTGCCCGGGCCCCCTCCTCCCCGCCACGGCTCTCGAGTAATATTTTCTCGGGACGATATCGCGCGGGCGTCGCGACGTCTGGCGCAGCGACGTGGTCCCAGGAGCGGCGACGCGTTAATGACAAAGAGGAGCAGCCGATTCGACCGGGCGAACGGGATGGTCGATTCGAATTCGGGCAGCTCGCGAGCCGGATCGACGCGTCTCTGGATCGCGGGGGCTAGTCCGAGAGACCGGCGGACCTCTTTCCGTATCGCGAGCCAACCGAATAAGAAGGATACGGCCGGTATTTACGATCGACCGCCGCATTATTATTCCATGAATTTTAATGCTAAACGCACGGTATCGCGACGGGACTCGGGGCCGAGAGGGGCGGTTTGCGAAAAAGACACGGACAGAGGCGGCGTCAGGAACTCCGCATAATCCGCAATTTCAGCCGGTTCGTCGCTCCGAAATCTCCTCTTTCTCTCTCTTCTTCTCTGCCCTTTCTCTCTCTCTCTCTCTTAGAACGAAGCATTCCTCGAGCGGCTTAATTCTAACGCTCCTGGGAATGACGACGGGCCGTTCTTCCCTTTCCTCCTCTTCTTCGTCTTCTTCTTCTTCCGCGCCGAATCGCTGCCACCGACTACCTCGAGTCTCGCTTCTCGGTTAAGGGTGCATCCGTAAACAGGGCGGAGGTGAAAGGTTGATTAAACGTACTACTCCACGGTTTACATTTTTTCGCATTTGAAACGGCGCGTGGGACGGGGGTTTTACGAGCGGACGTTTCGGCAGCGGAGTTCTTGGCGGAAGTTGAGAACGGGGGGCTGCGTTTCATCCCCGGTGAGCGGGAATCGCCGATTTATTACGTAATGAAATACTAGACGGTGGAAAGTGGGTGTGTCGTTGAGCCTGGCCTCCGAAGCGTGCGGAAACTTCCAAGTGACGGAGCAGCTGCTATCTATGCTAGCTCGTATACGAGCGGGCAAAGCACCGTGCAATAAAATCGTACGATAGCGCGCCGAACAACAGCCCTTTAACTTTGTTTCGGACCCGCTCCATAACCGCCGCGAGTTTTTCCACCTCGGCCCAGCCGAAACGGACTCCGCGCGCTTCCTCTTCGTCGATGAGCCATCGGGAAAAAATTCCTTGCCACCCGGCAACGGAAAGAACCAGTCCATCGTCGCGATACTTTCTTCCACGCGGAACTTTCCCAACTTCGACGGCTGCCAGTCGCGCGGTTACTCGCGTCCGCGAAGCTCGGGATTAAAGACGAAATATAAAAATTGAACGACGCGTTGGGGATCCACAGCGCGACATCTGCCGCAGTCTCCCACGGGGAATCGCCGGCAATTAGGCTCGGCCTGTTTTTCCCGATGCTTCTCCGTGTCTGGCGTTCCAGTTGGAATCGTTAGAAAGTTAGCGCGTAGGCAGCAACGGCGTCCGTCACGGGTTTTGATTAATCGGCAAATTAGATCGGCTTAGACCGAACCGGCGTAGGTTCGTCACGGCAGGTCTTCATCCATCACTTCTAATTTATCGAGCGGAATAAAAGTGAGCCGTTACTCACCGCGTTCCCCGCGTTTCTACCCCATTGTTCCTCGGCCGCGTATATCCCGCGGGACAGCACGGACCAACGGGGAACCGAGTCATGCGCCGAAGATAAAGGGTACGCGCGATTTTACGACGGGGCGTTCGCGTGTCTCCGAGGAAACGCACGCAGTCCATCGCGTCAGACGTCTTTCTTGCCTGCCTTTCTTCCCGCACGTCGGATACCTTTCGACTACGGTACGCCGGTACGTGCCTACTCGGATGACCATACTTCACTTATTTATTTACTCGCACGAACGGGAAACCGGCCATGGAAACATACTTTTCCTCGGTTCCGTTCTCTTCCTTACGTGCTCGCGTTCCGTAATGCGACCCCGGATACGTGGCCGCCGTGCGCCGGCCTACGTATTCCCTTCGTCCGCCTGGACCGACCTTCTCGCGTGTCAACATATGCTTGAATAAATTTCCAACGACGCATCCACCTACGTATCCTTGCATTTTTAAGCACCCGCGCCTAGGGAGATACGCCGTGAGCCTGCAGCCGAGGCAGCGTTCTAAATTTCGCCTGCGCGATCGCTCCTCTGCCTCGTCGGCGAAAACTCTCCGACCAGACAAAAGCCAACGGGGGTAAAGTGGTCGAGCGAGTTTCACGGCATCGGCGTCTATCCCCCTTTCCACCGAGCCGCGAGTTTCGCGGACCAAGTGATATAACCAGCTATGTGGGCGGACAGGTGTACCCGCGCGCCGAGCAAACTCGCGCGGTTCACGGTCGCCGTGGAAATTTCGAAATTTCGTCAAGGCCTCGCGCCAGGTCGATCTTTTTCTCGGACGATTCCTCGAGAAAGGGGCACTAAATCCGGTATTACCCTCGTAACCGCGGAGGCGACGATTCCGCGTACCTCCGTCTTTACTGCCTCTCTCCGTGCTTCTTCCGATATCGCATCTTCCCGTTATCGCCGGGCTGTAATTAAATTTAAGAGGATCCTCCGGCGGAGGGGGCGGGGTCCGTAAACCCTTTGAACGGCCGTTTTATGTAGCCACCGCGGAGTCCGCGGAGACGGACGAACAATTCGGACGATATATCGCGACGAGCGT
>NW_016908489.1:817296-851838 GCF_001483705.2 Eufriesea mexicana | reverse complement strand
CGTCGTGGTTCTTTTATTAAAACAATAAAACGCCCGCGTCCGACATGGCGATGTAATGGAAACGCGGGCAAACTTTCCGCATAATTCACCAAAGCACCGTTTATCCGTCGACGAAACTTCATCCCGAACGTTGTCGTATTTTCGGTGAGCGACACGCTCGAGACGCGTCCTCGTTATCCTGGATAGCTACACCTTCGCAAAAAGGCACACCTGGTCGCGTGGATCTGCTCGTCCGCGTCCTCGGAACACCTGGGAAACGAATTCTCGAACGGTGAAAAATTGTGGAACGGGGAGGATAGGTCGGGGGATGAAAATGGCGCGGAGGTTGGCGAGACGCGGAGAAGTTGCAAGAGGGGAAATCGAAGCGTGGAGCCGGCGAGTCGGCGCGAAAAGTTGGTCCGATCGCCTAAGGCGCAATTAACGGAATTAGTGGCAATTAGCCGGGGTTAATTCGCGGCCTGTTACGAGCAATTGGCGGACGTTACTGGGTCACTTTGGAGCGCGGTCCCGGCGGACGAACGAATTTGAATATAATCAGGGATTCCGTACGGCTCTGGTTTCCGTCTAATTGTTCGTTTGCTCGGGCCAGCCGGCCGGTATAACGGACACCGCGTACGATCGCGTATAACCGTGTCAACAGTTATCGCGATCTCGACACGAGCCAGACGAGATCGGAGACGCTCCGTCGGCGTCGGCGAGGATCCGCCGGCTCGCGGAACCGAGTTACGTTATCGCTTGTTTGTTATTCCACGCTCGCTCATCCTCCGTCGCCGCGGAGACGCTTTATTCGCGGCGATGCGGCGGGGAAAACGTGGAAAACGTGGCAGGAGACGAGAGGGTAACGGGCCACAAATCGCAGCGATATGCGTTCCTTCGGCCGCCGCGTGTAAATCAATGCGGGCTTAAACCGCCCGCTGAAATCATTTTCAAAATAAACCGCCCTTCGCGAGGCGAGCCGCCACTCGGCCGGCGTCTTCTTCGTCGTTGTTGCTCCTCGTACGTCATCCACGCACGAGTCACGAGGTGAAAGAAAAATGCAGCCGCGGAATTTGCCGGCGTTCCGCCCCGCGTGCGAAATTCCTGCACGCGGTTTACGAGATGGCCGGGATACGCTGGTTCCGAAATACGTACGTGGATACAGGTTTGACCGGGTGGTAAAGATCGAATTGAAATTTCCAACTCGGAGTTTGAACTCGTTAGATCTCGTTTCTGTCCCCGGAGTGCACCGGAATTCATAATTCCCCGGTGAAATTTCGCCGAAAACCTTGACGAATGGACGCTGCGTGGCGATGCATCGATTAATTAGTCGCGGCATAAATTATTCGGAATTATATGAAGTGCGGGAAACGCGCGAGTCATCGACGTGTCTGGAATTTCGCTGCTCGCCCGGAAATGTAACGCTCGGCCTGGTCTCGATCGAGTGATTTTCGTCGCGAATTCTCGAACAAGGCGCGCGCGTTTCGGTCACGAGGCAAAACGGAGAGGAGCGGAGTTCGGGTCGGACGACGGAAATGAAAAGCCTGTTTTCCGCGGCGGAACAAACGGCGCGCTCGTTAAAGTTTCAACAAGTTTCGCGGCTGTTTGTTAATTCGGAAAAGCGCGAATTATCGGAGAATGCGGCGGTGGTTATGGAATCTCGCGTATGGATACGCGCAGCTCGAGTGTCGCCGAAACGCTTTGGACGGGATCGTGGCCGGATCGTGCGTTACGTTTTTTCCCCCCTCCTTTAATTAAATCCACGTGGTAACCGCCACGGAAACGTTGCCCGAACTCGTAATGACTCGACGAGCATGAATATGCAAGTGACAAGTTCCGCGGCCGGGGATACTTCTTAATTCGCGCGAGTTTCAATTATTATGCGCCTTCGAACTTTCCTACGCGGAAGGCAAGTTTTACGTTCGAGCTGCGACGAGCGAATCTCGAATGCGAAATTATCGGAAAGACGATCCGCTGTATTTCCCCGGATTCGATTCGTCCTCTCCTCCGGTGCAACGCGCGATGGCGTGCCGCGCGCTGCGTGAAACGAACCGAGGGAAAGACGCGAGCAAACCGGGAAAATATGGGAAATCGGGTAAGGGAAAATAGTCGGGGATCGTCGGGAATCGACGAAACGTGGAAAGGCAATAGCGCGAGGTACACGCGCGGAGAAACATCGGGGCAAAAGCGGGACGAAGCGACGCGGGATGAAATAAGGAAAATAAAGCGCGAGGAAGATACGGGGGAAACGAAAAGGAGGATTTTTTCACGGTCAAAGCGCTCGACTAGCGAGGTATCAAATATTGACCTGGAAACAGTTGCACGGATTCTCATAGCTGCGAGTGGGTTCATGAATATTCGCCAGCTTTAGCGGCGCCTAAGAGGGTACTCGTCGCTCGTACGTAACCATATACTCGATCTCGAAACGACATTTCTCCGGCACTCACGGCAGCGATTTAACCCTTAACAGCCACTGCATCCAGCACGATGGCTGCTCGAAAGATTAGTTCGTATCTTTGGCTATCTTTATTGCTCGTCGTAAACGGGGTGTCGTTCGTTTGCAGCGGAACCCCCCGATTTATCGGGGCCGCGGGATATTTTTCGTCGACGGGCCCCGCGGTCGGTCGCACGCGATCGAAATTACGTTTCCCGGCTCACTTGCGGACACGTGGAAAGAACAAATGCACGTTCTCGCGTATCGTTAAACGCGGCCCTTTTAATTTCATTAGAGAACTTTGGCCCCCTTTGCTTCACCGCTTTATTCTCTCGTACTCGCGACGAAAGGCCTGTGCTATCGGGCTGGCCAGAGCGTTGCGTGCCTCGCGTTACGGCCCACTTCCAGCGCACGAACGACGCCCCCCGTTTGTTGGAAATGGGTTACCTTTGACGACGTTGCGAATTGTATTATTAACCCTCCTTCGCCGCCATCTCCAACCACTCGCGGTAGATTCGAACGCTTTTTGTCGCAGTACAAACTAAATACTAAAATAAACTTTTACATCCTAGCAATGTGGACGTCAGATCCCTCCCCCTGTATTTTGTCCTTTGTCTCCCGTTTTCTGGAGACGTCTTTCACATGCGTGACCCAAAACAGACAGGCCAGTTCTAACTCTTCGCCCGTTTAACTCTTTCACTGCCACGTCGAAATTACGTGTTTCGCTCAGAACGTCACGGGAGTGCTAGATGCAAGATTTCTTCTAATATTTCTTTGTTCGATGTCTTAATAAAAGTTTCTAATCGCTCAATGTGGCACCTTTTATTTCAAAGTGTCTTCTAATTAGCGCTTATATTTACAATGCCTCCACTGTCAATTCTCCTTCAATCTTTACAATTATAGTATACCGTGGCGTCACAGGAGAGACCGTGACTGGTCATACATGTCCAACGTGGCAGTCAAAGTGTTAACCCCTCTTTCCGTATCTCGACGAGTCTGCCTCGTGACGAAGATTTTGGCCCAAAACATGAATATCAGGAGACAGACTCGTGAACGGAACATTTATCTAAATATAGTTGTGAAATATTTATAAAAGGAAAAGGATTAAAGTTTACTCGCACAACAGTAGTATCGCGTAAAACTGTCTATATCTCGCGTATCTACATTTCGACTGGTATTAACCCTTTGCACTCGAGAGGTGACTCTCAGTCACCGTATAATCAGATTCTAAAGATCGACGTTAACCAATATATCAAATTTCAAATTGCCTAACGATGTGTGGAATGTCGAAGAAAAATAATTCTACGTCTTAATTTGCATATGATTTCTTATTTGCCATTTTAAAAATCTAATTGCCTAACGATGTGTGGAATGTCGAAGAAAAATAATTCTACGTCTTAATTTGCATATGATTCCTTATTTGCCATTTTAAACATATCGTCGACTCTATGACAGAAAGTCTTCAAATTGCTATTTCTCTGTAACGAAAAAGTCGTCGAGTGCAAAGGGTTAAGACTGTTTTTCGAGCATAAGTCTGGTCTATGTACCGCGCCTACCGATTGGGCCCCGATTTCGTCGAGCTAAATGGCACGGGAAGGGGTTAACAAATATCTATACGGTTTTTCCATCGTTTCCACTGGCTACTATTTCGTTGCGTTATAATTTCTTAACACTTTTCTACCATCTCGCGCTCCGATTGCGATTCCGTGGACGACCGTGACGATGGAAAACGAATGCACGAGGAAATTAGCGACGCCAGCCGATATCCGTGCATCGGGCAAGCTCGGCGAGCTTTTCCGCGTGGTCCGTGGCGCGGAAACCGAGGGCCGGTTCAAGTTTCGAATTCCAATCTCGAGGATCGACGGAAACGACGCACGGTCGAGCGCGTCGCCGAGTTTCCGCGCGACAGACTTCCGGATCGACACGCCGTTCGGCGGTCAAACTTGAGGGGAAAGTTAGTTCGTAGTTGAACGAACGTCGTCGAACAGACACCCGCCGATTCAATTACCGACGATTCCCTGGGTTACCGCATTTTAATGAACCACGGCTTACCCGTCCCTCTCGCGAGCCATCCTTTTCCGCCACCCCCGTCGTCCCCGAGTTGCCGAACCGATCTGACCACCCTGCCTGCATCGGTCCCTGTATCTCCGCATCGACGCGAGGGTGCAACCGGGATAGAAAATCGACGACCCGGGAACGTAATCGCGTCGGGTGTTCCAAGATGGACGAAGAGGCTTGTTTGCCGTGGCAAGGATCGAACGTCCTCGTGTCGCGATCCCTTCTGGCGTGCAGACACGCGAGTTTCTCGCTGAATCTGCGTGATCTCGGGCAAAGGGAAACGGCACGAACGGAACACGTGCTTTAACGAGCTTCTCGTGCTCTTTATACTTTGTTTCTCTAATGACATCGTTCCATAATTCGACCACCGGCCTGGATTCGCGAGGTCGCGGATCGCTCGGCTCGCCGTCGAGCTTTCTTCGATCGAATCGCGTTACCCCCGCGTCAAAGGGAACGCGGCGCGATCCAGCCGGTACTCGCTAATTGCTTCTTCAAAGTGTCATCGAGTGGTTGGCGGGATTTAATTTCGTCAGCGGGAATTAGGGTCAACTCGTTCCATCGACCACCCGGTACGTACTTCCTCCCCGTTTCTCGTTCACCGCCGGGTCTAACGAACCGTCCAAAGCAGAAGAGTCGGAACGATACGCGCGACCGCGACGCACGGCGAGGGTCCGATCGACCTTGATCGTTTTAATAAACCGCGAATTCGCAGGCGAGCTTGCAGCCGGTTAGAATTCATCGGCGGGCGTAGTCCGATTCACTTGCTCGATCGCCGTTCGATCGGACGGATGACGTGAAAGGGCTCAGACACGAGGGTCGCTCGGGGTGGCTTTTCGCGATTTTAATTAATTAAAATACGCAACGAGTAGCTCGATCGACGCACTTGAGGGCACAAAACGAGCCGATCGGCGAGGAAAACAGGGGCAGCATTAATTAAAGTTATTTTTAACCGTCATTCACACCTCGCTCCCTTGGCTTTTCGCCTCCCCTCTTCGTCACAGGGCTGTTCCGCTCTATTATTTCGGGCCACGTCGCTCGTGGTCGTTAATTCGTTATTAAAGTTTTAACTGGATCGATGCCATCGCGCGTCCACGAGGCGGATATCGCGCTGGAAATATTGTCCGGAAATTTCGCGATCGGTGTCCCCGGAATCGTCTCGCGGAACTCGCCGACCAACCGATCGATCGACCGCTTCTTCCTCGCTCGGTCGGCCAGGCAAAACTTTTCTTTTCGCCTGCTGATCCGTTTCCCGTCTCTCCCCCGCTCTCCTCCCCGTCGCCACGACCGATCGGAGCGATGCAACTTTCGTTTAATAACGCTTCGTTCCACTCGCGCGGCGCAAAGTTTGCCCGCGATAATCGCGAAGAATCGACGAGCTCGAAGACACGCGGAGGATCGCGCGGGGAAACCGTGCGACGACCGAGCCACCACTGGCAAAGTAAATCGAACGGTTTGTCGAGTCCGTAACTCGGCAGTTTCGCGGACGAACACCTCGAGCAGGCGTGGAAAACAGGGAGCAGACGGGACAAGCCGATACGATAAACCTTTAACACGAGTTTGATCTTCCGGCCAAAGTTGCTCGTCGGAACTTTTAAACCTTGACGATGTCGCTCGCGTCGTTTCCGCTGTTGCTCCTCGTCCTCTTCGCCTTTCGTTTTCGTCCCTCGCTCCACCAGAGGGGGGAGGTTGTAAATTGCGAGGGTAGAAAAAGAATACTCGTCGAGGATAAACGCAAGATCGTTCTCGTCGCGCGAATCGGCTAATTTCCTCGAATTTTCGCGAATTTACGCGAGCAACCATCGTTCCACTCTCGGCGATAAAACAAAGCCTCTTAAACATTCTTACACTCGACTACCCTCGCCACTCACGGTAATGGGCAGAGCCGACAAAGTGGGAGGAACATCTGTTAATACGAGCTCGGTACACCGACCGCCAGTTCCAACGTGTCATTTACAGTAACCGCGCGAGTAATTTCGTTAGCGAGTAACTCGCTGGCGTATTTCCGATCCGTATCGTTCCGGTTACTCGAACGAGTGGTTTAACCCTGGTCCAGGCCCGACCACCCCTCTCGGTTGCCGTCGATCTTCCACCTTTTTCCACCACCACGGTCGCTTAATTTCCCGACGTCTATCGCGGCCCTGTCGCCAGGGACGCACGTCGCCTTCTTTACGGGTATTTAACCATCGACTCGCTGCGAGCGGAATTACCGCCGGCCTAGGATTGGCTCGTGTCCCCGGAAACGATACCGCGCAGGCCACGGGGGTTGGGCAGAAATTAATGCTCGCGTGTTTTTCCTCCCGCAAATGGAAGGACGTTAATCAAACGTTTAAGGAGTTTCGCGGGAGATTTACGAGCTTCATCGAAATTTATGTATCATTTTATTCCCTCCTTTTTTCCTTTTCTACGCGCTTATATCGCCCGGTTCCGCTCCGCTTTTTATCCGCCGTTCGCAATACGTCTCTAGCAGCAGTTTATCTCCATTACGGTTGCTCGCCGGCAGAGAGCGCGGTACGCGTGCGATATTAATTCCCCAAAATGCCCCGCGAGACTTTTGATCCTCGCGAGCTCCGCCTTCGTTACCCCGAGGACGCACGCCGACGCCCTCGCGATCAATTTCTCGCTCTTCGGCCGCGTCGATCGTCGCGCGAGAACGTACAGTTGGCCACACGCGAGGCCGAACGGGGCGAAGCTTGGAGAGATCGGCGCGAACGACCGATCGCTATCTCGATCGGCGGGGCACTCGCACGGCCGGAACGTTTTAAGACCCCGTGGAAAAGCTCGGTGGACGAGCGAAGCGGCTATTTGTTTAATCTCGCGACGCGAATTCCCGCAGGAAACGCGGCCGTCAAATAAATCCCCGCGCCACGTTATCTGATTCGTCCGTTCTTTCCTCGGTTCCTCCGGCAATCCGTATCTATCCACCTGTTCGTCCACCTGTCCGACCCCCGTCGGCTCGCGTCCGCCGTCCACGGATCCTCCCCCGAGCAGCCGAGACCCGGAAGAGGACGGAAAGCCCTCCGGTGCGAGCTTCTCCGGTAGTTTACGGTCTTGAGGGCAAGTTTAACGACGCGCTCGTCGATCTCTCTCTCTCTCTCTCTCTCTCTCTCCGCTCGTCCTGCCGGCGCGAGGCTCCTCCGCTCCGCGGACACCCCCTATCCTAACGCTGTCTCGCGCACCCTCCCGGGTCATTAGTCCACCGACCGCGAGATTTCGATCGCAAAAAGTCCCGGCACGAGCATCCGCGTGCTCTTTCGAGCCGCGTCACGCTCGCACGGGCTATCGACCACCGCCTCGCGTGACCTACGCTCCAACGCTCGCCGAATCTAGCTACCTTTTTGCCATCGTTTTTGTCACCGCTCCGGTTCGAAACGCTTCGGGGGCCGACGCGGAGGTCGAACAGGACGTCGCGGTCTTCGAGGAAGCCGCTCGTTTCTCCGCACGCGCGAGTTCCTCCTTTCCTGGAACCACGCTCGAGGCTTCTCGGACGTCAGGGTAATCGTGCAACGCTGGTTGTACGGTCAGCGAAACGCTTCTCCCCGTTCTTTCCGGAAGATCGCGAGACGCCGTGGCGTCGAACGTGTCCCGCTTGGACGATCAGTCGCGGGAAAATTCGAGGAGCCAGGCGGAAGCGGAACGACACGGCAGCAGCAGCGGGGTCGCGTCTCCGGAGAAATCTTATCGGATATCTATGCCAAAGGAAGTCGTCTGGCGCCGTGTACGCGTCTCCGTGCCGCGAGGGTAGAGAGAAAGGCGACTTGCTCGCGGAGCCCGGAAATTCTCGAGATTCTTCGTGGGCCGTCTCTTCCATCCCCTTCCTCGAGTTCCTCGGGAAATCTCGGCCACCCCGGCAGCAACCGCCTCCACCTTCGCCTGCAATCTCGAATTAAGCTCCGGCTCTACACGCAGACACGTACGGGCATAAATTTTCCGCGCGGAGGAGCCGCGCTCTACGCCGCGTGTCGGAGGCGGGCTTGTTCACGCGCCGCGTGTAAATCAAGAGTGTATCGCGACCAGGCAGCCGCGAGTGGATCGTGACGATCGCGTCGGAAAAAAGCGAGGCTCTGCTACGCCTCGCCGCGACGTCGCTCGAGATCGAGGGTAATCGAGGGTAATCGAGGGTGATTACCCCGTCGCGCGTCTTCGACGTCGCTCGCGGTCCGCGCGGGATCGATATTCGTCGGGATCGAAACGCTTTGTCCTCGGTTGGAATCGCGCGCTCTCCTGCCGGTGGTACACACTCGATATTGCGAGGCGAGCAATAAAAGCAACGAACGGGTGGACAACTATTCTCGTGGCAGGCCGGCGAAAAACAGAGCGGTCGGGAGAGCGGGGCGAGGGCGGCAGAGGAACGAAGATGTTATTTGCGTGCGTGGTACGTTAGAGGGCTTCAAACGATCGGGCAAAAAGAGGGAAAAATCGCGACACGAGAGCAAAGGGCTGACCAGAGAGAGAGAGAGAGAGAGAGAGAGAGAGAGAGAGGAAGAGAGCACGGTCCGTTTATTACCGTTTCTCTAAATTGATTTCGAATTCTCGTCGCAGCGTGGCAGGCGGGCAGCGCGCAAAAGCTCGCGCGATCGTCGTAGAGCAAGGGTTCGGATCGGCAGGAGGGAATCGGCCGAGGATTCCATCGGATGCCCGGTGACCCGTGAGAACGCGAATACGCGAGCTGGGCAAACATCGGCGTCGCGTACTCCGCTCTCCCGCAGGGTCGGTGCGCTCGGAGGAACGAAGAGGGTGTAGAACAAACGTCTCTTCTCCACTTTTCCGCCCTCTCCTCTCCACGGTTCTTCGCCCGTTTTCTCGTTTCCTCGACTCTGCTCTTGCCTCGAAAGTCTCGTGAAATCCTTCGACGACGGGGTAGCTGATTTGCGAGTAACCTTTAAACTCGCTCGTTCTTCCCGCCCGTTAGTTCTTCCCCGTGCCCGGGCCCGGAGATCGGGGAGGGAAATCGCGACGCGGTTCGTACGTCGCATACCGAATGTCGCGGAGGGAAGTAATTTCGACGTACATACCGTACGTGTACGTACGCGTACACCCGTCGCGCGCGGGGCGGAGGAGGAAGGGCGAAGGGCGGCGCGGGAAGGTAGAAGGAAGAAAGATGACGCGCGCGCGCGGAATTATGGTCGCAGCGGCGACGTAGCGTCGCCCATCTTTATCGAGCCGCGTAAATTCGAGCGTCGCCCCGGTGGGAAAAAGGGGAAAAAGCGAAGAACGAACACGGGGATACTCGGACAAAAATGCAAGCCGGAACGAAAGTAGAGAACCGCAATATCCGTCGCGGTCCGTCGATGGCATGGCTGGTCGCAATTCCGGCCCCGGCGAATCCCCATCGGGGCTCGACCGACTGCACACGGGAACAGGGAAAGGGACGCAGAGAGAGTGAGAGAGAGAGAGAGAGAGAGAGGGAGAGAAACGCACCCGCGTCCGAGAGAGCGTTGTCGTAGCCGAAAGAGGCATTGATATACGCTGGCGCGAAGCGGCAAGAAGCGGTAACGCATTACCAGGAAGCGACTCGATGGGTGCATACGTTACCGGATCGCGGCTACCTTCCCGGATAGTTAACTGCGGCGGATTCCAGTATCTCGATCGTACGTCAACCCTGTGCCGACCGCACCGGCCACGTCTCACGATTAGCCTCTATTAGCCGCGACCGATCGATTTCTTCCTGCGTCGCGAATTTCTGTTCCGTCGAAATCGGCGTCGGAATTGGCGCGCGGACGCGGCCCGATCGAGCTCGATTAAATATTTTTTTCGTTTAGCCGCGTCAACGGAGAGGAATGGCACGGCCGGGTTGGTCAATGAAATGCATGACTTCCCCGATCGTGCCCGGCCAGAGGAGAACGCGTCAAAGTATCGAAACGTCGAATGGAGCGGCAGCGCGTTAATTCGCGACAGCTCGACGGATTGCGCTCCGCGCTCGCCCTCATCCGGCCTGTCCATGAATAATTTCCGACGTTCATCAAAAGTTCGAATGAATCGGACGCGGCCGGACGCTGCCAGACGCGGCAAGTTATTTGAATGTTAAATGGAATCGCGCGGAACAGCGTTAATTTGTATTTTCTATTAGCCGATGACTACTCTCGTTCAGCCGGCGTTCACGATCGCCCGCTAATTTCCGCAAACACCCAACGGTCCGTGATTTTTCCCAACCGGTTCGTTCCTCCGCGCGTTCCCGTTGCGTCGGGTCGCGATCCCGAGCAGGGCAAGCGCGGATTCCTCTGCTTTTCCGCTACTTTCCCGACGGAAAGCGCGCGTTAACGCGACGGCGAACGATATAAATCCGCTCGGGCGGTGGTATCTACTCTGGAAGAGAGGGTTGACCGCGCGTGGATGCGCTCGGTAATATCATAAATCGGCGAGATAACAAATCGGCAATCTGTTATCGAGATTATTCTCGATATTCCCCCGGTTGGAAATCCCGTTTAAATGTCCCGGCCGCTGGCCGATAATTACACAGTTTTGCACGGCTACGGTAATTGGCGCGATCGAGAAATTGTCGCAATTAGTAGATGAGTAAAGCGACACTTTTATTGATTCCCTCGCTCTCGATTCCGGTCACCGTGGCCAGCCGTTCGATGACCGGCGAAAACTTTTCAGTCGATTCCAATCTCGTCGCAGACCGGCCACTCTGCGCTTCTCTCCTCTCCTCTCCTCTCCTCTCCTCTCCTCTCCGCTCCGCCTGTTTACCGACCCGGTCGCGCCGCGACCCTTAACGCGTTCGCCTGTCACGGCAGAAACGCCGCCAGGAGACTCGCCTCGTCGTTCCAGAATTTAATTAAAACTTTTAATATCCCAGAAATTCCAGACGTGCTGCTCGATCGTTCGATTCGATTTACCGCCTTCTCCAGTTGCGATCGCGTTTCCGTCACTTTGATCTCTCACGGATCGCCACGATCCGTCCGCGACGATTCCTCGGCCACCGCGCGCGGCTCCTGCTTCATCGCGGGGCACCAATGGCGGCGGCAACGACGCGTCGGGTCTAAAAGTACCCGTTCCGACGCGCGCCGGCCCGACGCTTCTCCTATCTCAGCCGAGTTTATTGTTTTAACTCGGAAACGGCTTCGCGAACCACAGCCCGGCGAGGTTCTATCGAGCGTTCGCGAATACGCGTTGCCGCAAAGCCGACGAAAGACGACGGACACCTTGATCTAATTAGCGGTCGTCGGATACGCTCCGTTATCCCGGGCCAATCTCCGTTCCCGGCTAAAAGCAATCTCGTCGAAATAACGCGGGCTATATCGTCACGTCGGACTATATCGCTTTGCTCGACGAGTGTCGAAAGGGGAACCACGTTCCGGGATAAAGAGTTCGCTCGAAAGCTGGTCCGGATTTCCGCGCGGATCTTCCGCAGCCATCAACGACGCCGGGGGGCGTCGCGACTCTTAAACCACGTATAATCGACGAAATCGCGAGAAGAGCGAGGCACGCGCGCGATCTAACGCTAGATTACGGTCCCTTTTCGGTCGACCAACATTTTCCAGGGGATTCCAAGGGTGGCTCTTTCTCCGCCGATCTCTTTATCGCGTAATCCGACGAAATCTTCCGTTCTCCGCGCGACGCTACACGCGCGCGTTCGTTTTCGCTTTCCTCGTTAATCCGGAACGCTCGGAATAAGTCCTCGAATCTCGAAACGAACCTGCACCCTCGCTGTCGCGCAGGGCGGGATCGGTGGGAACAATTCGCGGATGGGGAAAACGCTGCGTAATTTATTAGAATTCCAATCTCTGTTTCGCGTAAAACGGCGGAACGTGGAATCCGACGCGAGGGCTGGTTTTATTGCGGGAACGAGAGCGCTTCGCGGCGAACGAAAATATTACCCGAAGTATGGCGGGGACGGTCAACGACCCCCGCGGCAATGTGTCTTTTCCCTAGGAAAATGTTTCGTCGGGGAAAGTTCGCTGCGCCAAAGTCGCGTAACTCTTGGACCGCGAATTTTAATAACGCCTCGAGACGCCGGCCGAATTTTCCAACCCCCCTTCGCGAACGCGGGTGCACGCGAATGGACGCGTGTCCCCCCGTCGGGGAGGAAAAATTTCTGCCGCTTTTCGAGCAGAGTGCTCGTTACAGGGCACGGCCACTTTCTCCGTGGTTTCTTCCGCCTCGATACGTAATTCGAAATCCCGACGCGTTCGTCTTGCGGACGCAGACAGTTGGACAGTCGCGGCGCGTCGAGACGGGCGATCCATTCCGCTCGGTCCCTCGCGATTTCCAGCGAACGGCGGAGCGTAGGCAGTTGGGGAAACTCGAGCAACTTCGCAGCTCCTGCGACACGGATCCATACCGGGTTCCATGGGAAAACGTACGAGCTGCGGCGGGGGTTGGGAAGACGCGACTCGCCCCGACGGAAAGAGACAAAACGCCTCGCGACTCGGGTGAAGAGGTCTGCCGCGTAACCGCGACGGAACTCGCGGAGCAGGGTCGTCCAATTTTATAAAAGCCCCGATATTTCGAATAAAAGGAGCATCGCGGAAGATCGCGTTCCCCCGTCGTTCCCGTCAGGCACGATTATTCCGCGATTCCGCCGCCCACCGACTCGCTCCCGCAGCTTCGTCTGGAGAAATTTTATTGGCGAACGGTCATTTCCGGGAGCGCAGCGGCAGTCCAGGAAAAAGGGGCCAGCTATTAACATCGCTCGATTTTATTCACCTTTAATTTCCCCGGGGAATCGAATGCCAGGATTCCCGGCTGGTTAAACGGAACGAGGAACGACGTACCGTAAAAACTCACCCCCTGTTCCGTTAACGCGGATCTCGCGCCGAGTTTCTCGAAACGACCGCAATTTCTGTTGCGCGGTGCGTCGAAGAAACGCGTGGCTCTCCATCGCGCAACTGACCTCGGTTACGCTCCCAACACCTCGCTCGAGGAATAAATTACGACGGGAGGGGGTGGCTTCTCTCGTTCTCCCTCGTGTAACCGTTTTACCAGGCCGTTACCCACCGAGTATGAATTAAGGCAAGGGGAAGCTTGGCTTTCCAGAGGATCAGACCCCGAAGGACCAGAGCTCCGACGAGCAACGCCTTCGGCTCGCGGGCCAGAAGCATCGAAGGCACCCCCGAGACGAGCTGCTTACCGGAACGTAACCCCCGTTTCTCCCTCGCCTTCCCTTCCGCATAACCCAACAGCAATCCACAACGGAGCATTACGCTTCTCCGCGACTTATGCAAATTTCGCGTAAATTGTTGGGTCGCGCTCTCCCATATCGCCACTCTGGCCCCCTATGCCAGCCAGCATCCGCGCGAATCTCCCCGAGACAATTCCGCTCTCGCGACGACGCGATTACGCTAATGCGGACGCCTTAAGCGCAAAGTAATCAGCCGTGTCGCGTCGCCGGCGAAGAATTCCTCGCGGATTAAGTCGCGAGAAAAAGGTATCGCGAGCTTTTCCTGCGCGACGTTCGCTCCTCTTTTCGCGCTTTCATCTCCGCGGCCGTTGCTCCGCGACTCGCGCGGCATTCGGTGTTTTAATAATTTAACGAAACAATGCTCCGCGGAGGCAAAGTAGTCGCCGAGTTGCCTTGTTAGCGGTAATTTTATTTCGCGTTTCAGCCTACAATTTTACCTCCGCCGCGGCCTTGTTAACCAACCGCCGTGGACCCGCTGCCGCCGCCGCCGCCGACGCCGTCGCCCCCTGCCCCCTGCCCCCCTGCCCGTCTCTGAAAGGTTAAAATGTTTCGGAATGCGTCTTTGCGCGCGCTTTACGAGCCTCCGGGGAAGCTCGGCGGTCCGGAACCGTCGGGAAAGTACGAATTTATAAGGATTAAATCGCAAAGCTTCCAAACCGGGGCACGGGCGTCGAGACGGGAGCGAGCTGCGGATATTTCGCGCGTTCTCCCTTCTTTGCCGGCGATGCGGCGTCGCCGTGGCGAGAACGCGACGGCCCGCGAAAAAGCGCGTAAATTTCATCCTCCACCTATGCTCCTCGCAAATCCCCCGTCCTTGTTAAAGTAATCCTGCGGGGACCGAAGAGGACGCCGAATCTCTTACATACTCATTAACGCGGTCCGCGCAGATTATCTGCGTGCTTTATTAACGCGCCGTGTAATTAACTGCTCGGATAAACTACTTTTCCCCGTCGCGAGACTCGAAATATCGCGGTTATTCGAAAGTTCCCGTCCTGACGTTTGAGTTGATAAAAATCACCGGGAAAATTAAGTCGTCGTCCTGGTCCTTTGCGCAACTTCTTCGCTTTTGCCCACGGTGTCTGTTAATTATTCCCTGTTTACCCAATTTCGCGATTGCCGGCGTGTTTGCGTCGTTGTTAATCGTAATTAAACGTCTATACCCGGCACTGTGTATTTCGTCGCGATTCCCAAATACACGCTCTACGTGTTATTCGCCGGGAAAAAAGGCTCGCCCGTTTAATTGACTGACGCGCAACGTAACAACTCGGGTGATCGATAATGCATTCCCGTTTCGCGGTTTCTGAGAGGATAACTCGGCTGCGATGAGATTCGCATAGCGGGGAGCAAGTTGCTAACTTGCCGATGTCCCGCGGAATTCCGACGCGTGGAGGATCGCGGCAGCAGCCACGATTATTTCGTCGATGTCTGGCTGTTTCTCGAGGGCAACCGCTAATAGCTTCCGACTCGGTTCCACGAACCACCGCGCCGTTTCACGAAAACCGCGCTGGAATCAAGTCATTATACGCGGCAGTCGTTGCAGCGCTTTATGGGAAATTCGTTACGCGTCAGCGATCGATCTAGTCCGAACGTAATTATACGTCGATTTCGGGTCGCGATAAACTTTCCTCGTGATTTACGCGTACCAGGAACCGGCTACCGTGCTGCAACTTCCACTCCGTTCGAACAGTTGGAGGGTCGGTAGATTGTCTAATCACCGAGCTTGCCAATTCTCCAGTCACGAGCCGCTTTGCAGGGACAACCATTTTATTTCTACAGGTTGGCCCACAACCACGCGTGAGGCTCGTGCCTAGGTTTTTTCGAGTCAAAATTGATTATCACGAGCCTGGCCCGTGGTACATTCGTCTGGCTAAAATTGGCTATCACGAGCCCAGTCCGTGTCACGCCCATGGTTCGTTCATGTGTCCCAAGTCGCGTGCTGTTGGTACAACTCGAGTCGAATCTTAAATCGCAGGGCAAGGGGTTAAAGCTCCGCGAGCGAACCTCGCGATTCGAGCGTCCTCTGGCAAAGGGGTTGGCTAAATTTCCAGAAAAATCCCGAGAAAGTAGCCGATCGCTTTTTGAGAGCCTTCTTACACGGCTCCGACCCTCGTTCGCTCTCTGTTTATCCCGATGCACAAGGGAGAAGTGGCTCGATTTCCGCAAAGCGTTGCCATAACTCGAGGCCGGGAGGAGGCGAGCTGGCGCGCGAACTTTTTGCCCGCGCGCGGAGTTGCTCGTGCAGAGCACGAACCCTGTTATCTTTGAACGTGTCGAGTTACCTCGTTAACCAACAATGGCCCAGCCACGAACGCGTCCCGGGCAACGCGCGACAACTTTTCACTTTACGACGCCGCTCTACGTGCGCGACCACCGCGTCGCCGTTCTCTCGCGAAAAATCCGCCGCCGTTCACGGACCTCGCCGGCGCGGGGGCGTCGTCGGCTCGATCTCCCGCTAGAGAGGAAAGGTGGCCGCCCCGGGGAGCCGCTCGTTACCCCGACAAAGGCGAGCAACGCAACGACCGCGTCGATAGCCAAAAGGTTCGTGTCGAACCCGTGTGTTCCGCGTGACGCCATCGACGCTAGGTGAACGCTGTTTTCCGTGCCCTGAAAAGACCAGTAGTTGCCTGCTCCGAGAGATTTCCGTTCCCCCGGGGTCACCCTCGTGCGTTCCCCGTCGAATAGCTCTCTTCTACGTCGAAACAGCCTCCCTCGGAGGCCGACAGTTCGGAACTTGGAGCTTTCCGCGGATCTCGCAGACACGCGATCGAGTTTGTCCCGCGTATTCGATTACGCCAACTTTTTCGTTTCCCCGCGTACTCGCTGCGAGGTAATTTGTTTTGAAACGGGGCGTAATTTATGCGGCAGGAAACGATCGGAATCTCGCGTGCGCGGACGGAAAGGCGGCGAATGTTTGGCAGGGGAAGCAGCCGCCGGTGGAAAGTCGTGTTTCTTATCGAGTCGCGGAATTTCCAACGAGTCATTTACATCGGGGACACGGTGTTCATCGGCAGTCGTTAATCACCTAGCGAAACATCGTTATGCCCCCGTAGATTGGCCGAGCCTGTAGCCGAGACTGCACCTCGTCCCCGGAGCTATCGATCGTCACGGAATTATTAAGCATGCATGCGACGGATCGCGCGTTACGTTTCTATTACGCCACCCTGTCCACCATTGCGCCCGCTAATCCTACTTTGCGGAACAAAGCTGCCGAAGACGCGAGTTCCATCGAGAATACGGGGCACCGGGTGCAACCGGGACGGTCCTCGAGTTTGCGGACAATTCGTCGATGAACGATGTCCGGTCTCGGTTAATCGAGGAACCGGGGCGAATCGGGCAAGCAACGAGGATAATTATTGCTTAATTATTGCCGAGGACGATTCTTCGAGAGAGAGATGATTTTCGTCGGTGAAGGATATCCGGTCTCGGTTAATCGAGGAACCAGGGAGAATCGGGCTAGCAACGAGGCTAATTATTGCTTAATTATCGCCGAGGACGATTCTTCGAGAGAGGTGATTCTCGTCGGCGAACGATATCCAATTTCAGCTCTCGCGTTCCCGATTAATCGAGGGTCCACGGAAAATCGGGCAAGCAACGAGGCTAATTATTGCTTAATTATTGCCGAGGATAATTTTTAGAGAGAGATATGTTTTTCGTCGTTGAACGATATCCCATCTCGGTTCTCGCGTTTCCGATTAATCGAGAGACTACGGAAAATCGAGCAAGCAACGACGCCAATTATTGCTTAATTATTGCCGAGGACGATTTTTCGAGAGAGAGATGATTCTCGTCGGTGAGCGATATCCCACCTCGGTTCTCGCGTTCCCGATTAATCGAGAGATCGCGGAAAATCGAGCAAGCAACAATGCTAATTATTGCTTAATTATTGCCGAGGATAATTTTTAGAGAGGGATATGTTTTTCGTCGGTGAACGATATCCGATTGCAGCTCTCGCGTTCCCGGTTAATCGATGGACCAGGGAAAATCGGGCAAGCAACGAGGCTAATTATTGCTTAATTATTGCCGAGGACGATTCTTCGAGAGAGTGAAATGATTTTCGTCGGTGAACGATATCCCATCTCGGCTCTCGGGTTCCCGGTTAATCGAGGGAGTACGAAATGTCGGGCAAGCAACGATGCTAATTATTGCTTAATTATTGCCGCGGATAATTTTTAGAGAGATATGATTTTCGTCGGTGAACGATATTCGATTTCAGTTCTCGCGTTCCCGGTTAATCGAGAGACTACGGAAAATCGAGCAAGCAACAACGCTAATTATTGCTTAATTATTGCCGAGGATAATTTTTAGAGAGAGATATGTTTTTCGTCGGTGAACGATATCCGATTTCAGTTCTCGCGTTCCCGGTTAATCGAGGGACCAGGGAAAATCGGGTAAGCAACGAGGCTAATTATTGCTTAATTATTGCCGAGGATAATTTTTAGAGAGAGATATGTTTTTCGTTGGTGAACGATATCCGATTGCAGGTCTCGCGTTCCCGGTTAATCGAGGGACCAGGGAAAATCGGGCAAGCAACGAGGCTAATTATTGCCTAATTATTGCCGAGGACGATTCTTGAAGACAGAGATGATTTTCGTCGGTGAACGATATCCCGTCTCGGCTCTCGGGTTCCCGGTTAATCGAGGGAGTACGAAATGTCAGGCAAGCAACGACGCTAATTATTGCTCAATTATTTCCGAGGATAATTCTTTTTCTTCGAGAGAAAGATGATTTTCGTCGATGAACGATATCCGATCTCGGCTCTCGCGTTCTCGGTTAATCGGGGGGCTAGGGAGAAACGGTCAAATTATTGCTTAATTATTGCCGCGACTGGCCCGCGGTGACACCGACCGGCTGTGAAAAATTCGTGGCCGTTGCACCGTGCTGTAAATTACGATGAGTTATTCATAGGTAAACTTCCGAGTCCTATGGAAAATTGCCGGCCAACTAACCGGGCGATGGTAACTTCCTTCGCGGTTGCCGCGTAACCCGCGGTTACGAAACTTTCCTGAAAAATTGCGCCCTCCGCCATAGCGGTCTCGCGCGAGCATAAATTTCGCGCGCCTCGCGCGATCGCGGCGTGCAGCGGAACCACTGGTTCCAAATTTTTCCGATCTCCCTGGCAGAAACAGAGAGAGAGAGAGAGAGAGAGAGAGAGAGAGAGAGAGAGAGAGCAGGAAACAGCGTGTTTGGTGGAATAAAACGAGACTCGTGGGTAGTTACGGGGGTTGGAAGCTCGTGGTAGAGCTTGGGGCGAGTCGCGATGCATTTTCGAGAGACGACTGACGATTTGCACCGTCGAATTTCGCGTAGCTGGCGGCGACGCGAGCCGTCATCTCGAGAAATCTTCAACGCTTATGTATAATTCACGGAGCACCGCGCGGATAAAAATTCGTCGGCCCGATGCCGGGGATACGTACGTGGATTCCGACGATGCACCTCGAGCGTCTGCCGGAATTTGCGGGCGCCGGCGAGCTGAAAGCGTTCGACGATCCCGGCTGCTTTTGTCCGAGAAGGGACGATAGCTCGGGGGAGTAACGAAGGAATGAAATTTTTAAAAATCTCCAGCTCTATCCTACCGACTACGATATTCCCTACGTGTTTACCCCGGTGGTCGGTGAATTTGCATCGCGACGCGAAATGTCGCCACCCTTCTCCACCGCGCTCGTCGCCATTAAACGTTCGAAACACGGGTCGAGAGTAAGACGATCGTCCGAAGCCCAGAAACGAAAAGCGGTAGACGAGGAATGGCTGCCAAATTGAAACGCCCCAATGGCACAGCGTCGATCGAAACTATCGTTGCGGGAAAAATCGTCGCGCAATTTGAACGCGGCGCGCGTCCCGCCGCGACGCGGAGAATGTTTTAGAGCGATAACGAATACGAATCGACTGCGAAAAACCATTATAAACGGGTCGCGGCTGGCTCGTGCATTTTGTTTATTCGCACGCGGTCGAAAGCATATTTTTAATGATCGAACGTTTTAATTGCGACTAGCCACGGCATAACGAGTAATACAGATTCACGATGGCGAGTGCGTCGCTGTTTTCCCTCTCTCGAACGATCGTTTTCTCTTAGCAGCGATCGTTATTCGCGCGGCTCGTTCGCGCGGCCATCGATTACAATCGAATCCTCGTCGACTTCGCGGCTGTTCCGGTATTCATACGCGCTGGAGCCCCGCCAAATCGAGACCTCTCCAGCGCTTGTCGTAAACAACCGGTCAAGATTGATAACGCACTCGTAGCGATCGTTTTCGGAGCGTCCGCGTGTCGAGATCTCGATAAGATCTCGTGGAAATTGAATTATCGGCAACGGGGGGTAGATGGAACGAAGGAACGCGGATTTCCCAGCGATCTTCCAAACTTGTCCCGAACGACGAGGAAACGGGATCGCGATCGGTACTCTCGAGGGTAATCCTTACCCTGCGCGTGTATTCCGGGTCGATTCGCGGCGTCGCGACGGTAACCGCGTAATAAAAGCGATTCGAATTACACGGAGCGCTTGGTATTGGCAGATGCGACGAGATCGGTCGGCTCGAAATAAAAAATTCCAGCCGATCGCGGAAAATGCAGCGCGTCGGCCGAGAGGCCAATATCGAATCCGGCGCGGCCGATTTTCCGGCTCGTTCCAGTTAAAGGGTGGCTCCCTCGATTATCCCGCAGCGACGCAACGAAATATCGTACACGCTCCTACGAACCTATTAAACCTCCGCCGTAATCGATTTATTAGCACCTAAATTAGAAAACTGCACCCCCGACCTGGCCACCGGGACGTTGCACGCGCCGGACCAATCTTCGGCTCGATTAGTCGCTTTTTACCCGCGCCGACGGTCCTCTTGAACCTTTCGCGAATAGATTCCATCGAACTCTCGGCGAGAGGAAGCATTCGAAGGAACGGAGAAAATCTTGCGAAGGAAGGAACGGGTGCAAAAGTGGCGCACTACGCGTTACCATGGCGTCTATCGCGCGAACCTTTGTTTTTACCGCGAACGCCGGGGTGATCCGGATGGCGGGCCCGGAAGTCGCCGGCCATTTTTCAAAGCGCGCGGAAATGAGATGTCCCTCGGCCGTGGTCGATCCCGTTTCGCGTATCGAAAACTGCCGGCTGCGAGCGCGATGAGTTACGTCCCGTTCCCTCGTCGTCGTCGTCGTCTGGCTTCTGTTTAAATTCCAAACGCCGCCACCCGGGGGGAATTTTTCAAGGATTCGCGCGTCGGATAAAAAGCGTTTGGCCTGCGGTCGAAGGCGTCCCAGCGTCGACTCGTTCGTAAATCACGGCCAGACTTTTCACGCGAAAAAGAAATGGCACTGGTCGCAAGGTCGATCGGCCGAGGCACCTGCTGCTGGCTGGCTGCTCGTGGTCGGAGCAAGACGGAAGATTTAATCGAGCGATGGCGTTTAAGCGACGAGTCACGGGGTTTGTAAGGTGGATGGGAAGGTGGATCGGAACGAGGATCCCCAGCCGTGAGAGGCGCGCACAAGAGGTTCTCGCGGCGCTCGCTTGCGTGTGCTGCGCGTTTACTGGATTACCTGGCTTTCCCTATGCACACGCCGCACCGGCGTCCGTGTGTCGAGGCAGGCAATCACCTTAATGATAATTTACGATCGGGGGCATAAACGTGTCCCGGGCCGGAATTGATTTGTTTACTCCCGAAGGATTCTCACGCGACTCCGCACCGGGATCCCGGCCCTCTTACGGGTGGGCCCACCAGCGTCTTGTTGCTCCTGCCGCTTTATTTTGGCGCCGCGGCATTTTTGCCCTCTCTGAGCTCTTCATTTCCAGGTACCACGGACTCTGCCCGTACCCGCTCCAACGCATGCCACCGCGCGGGCTATTTTAAATCTCCGCGCGATTAACGCACTGCCGTCCTGCCGCCCCTGCGATTTATCCGGCCAGGGTTAGTCCCCGATATTTATTGGCCGATCAATTGCAAGGTCCGTTTCGATGCCTCGCGCCACGGTCCCGACTAATTCCCACCTAGACGAGGATTATCCGACAATTCCATCTCGATTGGCACGCGCGGCTCCGTCCCTCCGTGTTTCTTCGTCTCCGCGGAATTACGCGGATGAAACGACGATGGAAGGTCCAACGCGACGCGAGGTGAAAAATAAACAGCGCGTCACGAGAGGAAGAATTTTATCCCTGACCATTTCCCGGTCCCGATCCTGCGAACGCGGAAGAATTCCAACGACGGAACGGGAGAAGGGACCCGAACGTGATTAACCTTCGACTCGTAAAGGATGGCAATTGAAAGGAGTGCGATTCGAAAACCGATTTGGAAGAAACGAGCGTTCCCGGGAATACCGGCAGCGATTTTTCTCCCAACGGCGTGGAATCGTTCGTCGATGAAGGTATATAATTGAGTCGTAATCTGGAAGCTATGCGCGGAATTCTCGGGAACCGGTCGCGTTTCGCGTGCCGACGCGTTTCGCGCGTTTTAATAATTTCCCTGTCGCGTGGCTCGCGAACGCGTCAAATTAAATCCGGTTGGGATAAAAGATCACCGATGGACGTCCCGCGTCCCGCGCAATTTATCGGCGCGCCGTTCCGTTCGAATAGCGTCCGGTTATGTTCGTAATTGCCGCGATCGGCCGATGGATCGTACCGGGAGCGTCGAAATTTCTTTCATCGGTGATTTACGCTGGACGCGAGGGGTGCGTGGCACGCTGAAGCTTGGCTCGGCGGAGGAAAGATGGCGCGGCGTGTCGGAGGTCGCGGTGGTCCCACAGGTCGAAGGAGAACGCGGTGTCGGGGCCGGCGTCGGGGTCCCGGCGCAGCCGGCCCGTAAATCGTCAGCGTAAATCCGTAGTGTTCCGGATGTATCGACGTTTCGGCCGGCGGCGTGTAATGAGAAATTTGGTTGTTCCGCGGTCGGTATCGATCGGCGAGCGGACATAAAGCAATTATTCCACGCGTGCCCGGCCGCTGGCAAACCTCATCGACTCTGCCAACGGCACCTGAAAGCAATGAACGAGGAACCGGCGTACACAAACGGCTTGTTCTCTCGGCGAAAGGTCGTCCCTCCTGAATCACCGGGCTGGATTTAATTAACGGTGACGCGGACGCGATCGGCCCGCTCGCTATACTTAGCTTCCGATCCGAAGAGCCCCTCTGTTCCTGTGCCTGTCCCCGTGGCCGATGCACGGCACCGGCGACGCTCTCTCTTGGACCGTATCTCCTGCTTTGTTATTGCCAGGAAACCGGCTGCAATCGATATCCACGCGATACACCGTGCCACTCGTCCTCCTCCCTCTCTCTCTCACTGTCTCTCCTTTCATCGCCGTCGCTAATGAAATTCGTACGCCGCTAACGACGTTCCCACCGACCAGAAGGAAAGCGTCTCGAGAGCTCGATCGTGGTTTCCGAGGCAGGGGGATCGGTCGCGAGCTCGTACGCGCGACGCCACGTCGAAAGAGGGCGACGCGCGTCGCGACGCTGGCGTATAATTCGGGTCGCGATCGAGACCCTTCGCGGTCAATGACGACGCGGACATCGATCGAGGACGGCGACGGCAACTACCCTTTCGTCGGACCCGCTCGATCTTCGACGCGCCCTGGATAACGGAAGTGGAAACGCGACAAAACTGGAAAACCGATTTCGCGCGGATTCGTCGGGACGGAAAAATAACACGCAAAGCGGGATCACGCGCGGACGATGTTTGTCTTCCTTCTCGAAGCGCCAATAAATGTTCGATCGTATTTCATCGAGTTTCCATTTCACTCTGCCCAGGCTCTCGTTCTCCGCTCCCTACTTTTTCTCCCTCTTTGTGTTTTTCCTTTTTTCTTTCATTTTTCTTTTCCATTTTTTTACGGCGCGTCCAACCCCAACCCCCTCGGAAGATGCGGTTGCAGGAAGGGAAACGGTAAAAACGATTCCGAGGATTGGAAAGACGCGCAACGGACGCTCTCCGTCCCTGCTTGGCCGGTCGCGCGTCTCGTTCGGCCTCTCGGCGGACTCGTCGTCGCTTAATTAGTACCGGCGTACAATTAAGCGAGCGCGCTTAAGTTCGGGCCACGCCCCGCGTCTGCCAAGATAAATTGGCGCCAATGAATGCCAATTGGGCCGGTGCACGACCGGTTCGAACACGGCGTGGTCGACGCGAACGGATTCGCAAGCTCTCCCTCCTAAGCGTCTTAAGCCGACGCGACGCGGAGGATCGATATCGGCAAATTCGATCGGCCGATCCGATCGGTCGCGCAGATTTATTCGCGCCGCATCGGCTCGCGAGCAACCCCGGCCAACCTCGACGAATCTTCGACTAAGTGGATAATCGCGGGCTAATCGGGAATTTAATTATAAGCAGCGGGGCGGTGGCCCCTGCGAGCTCGTTCCATTTCGCGATCCACGTCGATGCACCGATCGATCGAACAGTTTCCGAGCGGGCAGGTTCGCCGGAGAAAGTTGCCGCGCGGTTGTTCCGTTCGATTTTCTCGAGTAGCAGTCGGGGAAAAAATTCCGAGGATCCGCGGAGCGGTAATTAGTTTGCTCGCTTCTCTCTTCTCGTCTTGGGGCGGATGTTTGCTCGCGAGCGAGGAACGGGACAGACGATCGCTGGTCGAACGGTCGCTCGTTTGAAGAGAGAATGGCGGCGCGATGGCAGACGTAAACGAGCCAACGACCACCCGTTCGTCCTTCCGTGTAATTGGGTGAATCGCGTTCGCCGTGTTAAGTGGACGGTCGTGAATTAATCAATGCCACGTAATTGAATCGTTGGCGGTCGACGATCGGTCGCTTTCCCAAAGTTTCGATTCGACGTTTGTTTGCCCGGCACAGAACCGGCAAACCGGTCCCTCTCGTCTTTTCGACGTTCCAGGGGAACGGTCACGGAGCAATTATCGACTCGAGCGATTCTTTAACGCCGGCAAATTACAGCCGCGCGAATTTCCGAATACTCGCTGGTACCACCGAGGCTTCGGATTTTCCCAAGCGATTCGCGCCAAGCGATCACTCGCCCCGCGCCGTTGATTGGCGGTTTCCCTCGAAACGCTCTCGATCATCCGGCTCGCGTTTCGCGTACAAACGTAACCGATGGTACTTGGCTGAAAAGAGCAAACATCGAGCCAATTTCCGATACCGCGCCATTCGCGCTGTCGATAAGGGATATGCACGCGCGGCCAACTTGCCGCGTCCAACGACGCCATCGTTTTCTCGCCCATGAAAATTCCGTTTAACCGATCGCTTCCCGTCCGCGCGGATAGCGGATCTCGTGGAACGCCTTCCGGTTGCCTCGCTGCTCCCAAACACTTTGCATCTTCGAAACTCGAATATCCGAGTTTACCCCGTTTCTCCCTCGGCGGTGGCCCGACGTCGCGCGATGCCGGAATAAAGTTCCGGCGGTAAGAATTGTTTCGCGAGTATCGAATGCGGCACCCCTCCGGAACGGGGAGCGTGGGCAACGGAAGTCCGCGAGACGAAGGATCGATAGTCGATGCGACGGGGTAGACGGCGGAGAAAGAAATTGCGAACGGGTGGAGAATCGAGCCGCGAAACGCAGACACCTCGGAGGCGGCACTCGTGTAACGGAGACTGTCCCCCGAGGACTGGGGGTTCACGGGGAGGGGGATAAAAACGCGGATGGCGTGGCTTTTTAGAGGAGAAGCATCTTCCATCGGGGTCGAGAGGGTGCCTACAGGAAAAGGGCGGTCTGAGACCCATCAAAGCCACGAAAGCTCCGAATGGTGCACATCCACGCGAGAAACGCCGCTGCAACCGGCGTCTGTTGCTTTCCAGACGTTGCCTTTATAGGGAATCTTTGGATAAAACCTATTGCCGCAAAAAAGGGAGGAGAAAAACGAAAGGGAAAAACTCGACTCGCTTCGTCCTCCTCCTTCCTTCTTCTTGTTTCCACCCCCCGGATTTCTTTCGACACGCGAGAGTGGCAGCGTCCACGACTCTCCGCAGCGGGGATCGATCGATCGGCGGTCGCGTGTCCCCGGTCCACTTGCTCGGGGCCGGGTCACCTAAACGCGCGATTCCGAGTGCAACTTGGCGCAATTTCTAGCGAGTAATTAAACGGCCGCGTAAAGGACCAATTGCAGCGGCTGGTTGCCGCGTACGTTGTCTCATCGATCGCGCGGTCCGAGCGGAGGACAGGTGTGTAACTTTGCCGGCAAAACGAAACGCTGTTTCGGGATTTATGGTGCGCGTTAAACGCGCGCGCGCGCGCGCTATCCTGCGATCCGTCGCGGAAAGTTTATCAACATGGACGAGCGTTCCGTGGCCGATCGACGGAACACGGGGATCCGTTAACGAAAACCGAAAGTAGATTTCCGCTGTAAGCCGATTTCCCGTAAAATGCTCGTAAATTGCTCTATCTAGATGCGTCGTTAACGACCGTCCAGAAACGCGGCTTTCACCGTGACGGAGGAACGTCGGGACGGGTTGGATGTTGGAATTGGGCGAAGTTTAGCCGAGCATCGCGGCTTATGCAGTTAGAGTTATTACTCGCGGCGTGTGCGTCTCATTTTCGATTCCACCCTCGGTATCTAGCCACGTTGCACGGATACTCTCGCGATAAAATTCAAACTCCTTGAATATATGTTCTCTCGGCTGACAGCTGAAAGCTTCGCGCATCGCGGAGCCTTCAACGCCGCGAAACGGTGCTAATGTTTCGCGATGTTTCAGCCTGCGTTCGGCAAATATTCGACAACGGGGCCGTTGAAACGATCGTCTGGGAACAGCTCCGTATCTCTAGACAACGCGCGAGCGTATCCGAGTAACTTTACCTCGATTAACGTACGACTCCGCGAAACGATCTATCCGGATTCCGTGCAGTCGAATCGGATGCGGGCGAAACTACGAGCGTAATTAACGGGATTTAATAACGGACGCGAGTGTGTGACCGTCCGTCCCGGATCCCTTATGAAATTCCGCGTCGCGACGCTATTCCACCAGCACACGCACGCAGAGTGGACGCGAGGACGAAACGCGAGGTCGCTATTCCCGACGCGCCTATTCCTGGTCGACCGACGTCCACGCCCGTCGTCGCTGGACATCCGTTTCGCGTGGCAACGTCTACGTCGTATTTTCCAGCAATTAGACGCGCGACGCACCGTCCGACAGGTATATCCCGGTGGCTCGGTCGTTAGTAACGAGCCGCGTCGACCCTACGGCTCTCATCCTCGTCGTGTCGTCGTCGTGTCGTCGTCGTCGTCGTCGTCGTCGTCGTCGTCGCGTCCCTCCTCGTGTCACGTCCCTGGAAACCGTTTGCATGCATCCATGCCGCGACTCGAAACCCTCGTAACCTCTCTCTCTCTCTCTCTCTTTCTCCCCCTTTGCCACAACGACAGTAAACACGCGGACGCGTCGACAACCCCGTACACAGAGGGTGTTGTTTTCTTGCCTGCTATTGACTTTGCGCAACGCGCATTAAACCGGAACCAGGCGTCGACGCGCCTCACCGACGACTGGTTTACGTAGCTGGAGAAGGGAAACTCGAGCAAGTTTCGAGAGGGCCCGACACTTCGTTAACTTAAGCGCGAGTAAAGTCTTCTTTAATTTTTTCAAGAATTTTTCAAGAATTTTTCCCATCGCGTCTGCACGTAGTGGCGGTCGTTTAACTAGTCGGGATTAAGAGGGAAAATGTAAGTTGGACGGTGGTAGTCGGTGCTTTCCTCGAAACGTGCACTCGCGACTCTACCCGCTCTCGATTACCCGATACGAGACGGAGTGTGCTCCTTCCCGCGAGGTTGAGCGTTGGAACAGGGTTGTCGCGTGCAAACCACGGGAAATCTGCGGCACAAAGGGCAATTCCGTTGCAAGTCGGAGCAGGCGAGGGCGCGCGCGTCCATCAAGGAGGGCGCTCAAAGGGCGGTCGGCGTGAGGTAGTTGGGTAAGACGCAACGGGGGTAACAGTTCCGGATCGGTGTTTCGAAATTCGCGTAACGTGTCACGTCTAACGTACCGTTAATGGAGGAGCTTGTTAGCCCGACGTGCGTTCCGTTTCACGATGCGAAACGGCCCCGGCCCTCGGTGCTCGATAACGCGCCTTGTCGTGGGCGGTCCCACGAACCACCCTCCCCGACGTCCGGAAAGGACTCTCCGCGTTTGTCTCCTCGCGGGATCCTCGGGATTACCTGCACGAAGGGAATTGTAACTGGGCCGACGTCACGTGCTTCCGTCGATCTGGTTCGTTCGAGCGTTCGCGCTAGTCGGGCAGCAGTTGCGGCCTCGTCTCTCGTGCCCGTAAACGAACCGACCCTCTCGACCCCTTTGCCGATGTATCGGCTCGCTCCACCCGTCGTCCACTACTTCGCTCAGACGGCACGTATTCCGGCAAATTAATGCCCGTTGCAGAGTCGTAAGCTTCGCCGGCTGTTTTATAGCTCGTTCCGCCAATCCGCTCCGCTCTGCTCCGAATAAAACCGAGTACTACTCGTGGAAAAGCGAGAGTCTCGTAGACGATCGCGAGCGAGAGATTCGACAGCGTCGGTGCACCGTCTCGCGCCGGTTGGTTTACCCTCGCGAAAACAGCGCGATTACGGTGTCCCGTCTCGCGGAGGAAATTGCACTCCCTGGTAGTAATACCGCGCGTTTCCGTCCTCGGGCTGGCCGAGTATATTCCGGCTGGCCCGGCTTTGTCTTGTCGTCTGCTCGATTGCGTATACATCGGGTTCGGTAATGTATCGAGTTTGTCTCGGCTTCTGGCTGCGCGACAACGGATGGTCGGATTATCCGTAACTGCAATTGTGCGCGATTCCAGTCAGCCTGGCATTTCTAATTATCTCGCGGATAAATCTATCCCGGCCGTTTCTCCTCTATGAATCCCCGCGAGGCCGCCTCGTGTCAGTTTTCAGGCTGTCTCGGATGCGCTCTCGATTAGGGCGAGTTTCGCCGCGCGATAAAGACGCGTCGAATTACGGAACCGCGATAACCGCGCGACAAAGATCGTCTCGGTTTCCCTCGCGCGATTTCTCCCTCCGTGTCTGTCTCTCCGTTAACGTCATCGGGAAACGCTTAACCCGTACGAAAGCGCGCCGTGTTTCTCTGCTCGCGCGATCGAGACGCGCGCTCGTCGCCGGTAGTCCGCGTCGCGAACGCTCGAACGCGACCCTTTAGTCAACCGGATGTGACAGTGCTCGCGTCCAATTTGTCGCGGAAACGGGGCTCTGTCTGACGAGCTTCGTCATTAGGCAAAATCTACGTCTACGTTTCATTTCTCCCCCTCTGTCCCCCGGGGAACCAAAGCCCAACACCCGCATCGTCTCGATATCGCCACGTAGATGGATGCGCGCCGTTTGCTTTGACTTATCTCTATTTGGCGACTACATTACGTCTGATTAACTAAGCCCCCTTGATTACGCGTCTTCGACGTATTGCCCACCCTACCGGCCGTTGATTGTCACATCTGCATATCTCGCGCCAGCTTACAGATTTCATTAAGACTCGCGATAGTTTGCATTCGAAGCCGTGGCGCGCGCCTTCCACCTCGCAATCAAAAGTTCTCGGCGTCGCGGCGCCTTCTAACGCGATTAAAGTTTCCCAGCCGTTTTCGCCACGCAGCCGCCGCGTCTCGTAGGCTGTCGCGTTTAGAGGTGCAACCCGTTCGTTCCTAGGAAGAGAAGGGAAAAAGGGAAAAGGGGAAAAAGAAGGGGAAAATACAACCGAGCGGCTGTATCGATTTCGCGGAAACGTGCTCGATAAGGGTGTAATAATTGCGAGAATTTATACCGGTCTCGCGGCCGCGACGCCGAATAGCCCACGGTTCCTTCTTTATTCGAGCCGCAGACCGATCCATTCTCCGCGGGTGCCATTGAAAAACGTTCAGCGCCGATTTATCGAGGCCGGATAGCCCGGCCAGAGAGAAACAATGAAATTCGAGCAAAGCCCGAAGCGCGTAGCGCGGCCGCGCGGCGCTCTACGCTCGCCAGCTTCGAGGGTCCAGCGGAAAAATGATAAATGTGAAGCCGCGGCCGTAACAAGCCCTCTCGAGGCGAGCCCCAGTTTTTAATTGCCTCGTAGCGGGCTGCAACCCTCGCGCCTTCTCCGGCGGCCACTCGGCCGGGCATCTTCTCGTGCCAGGGGACCGCGCGTGCAGAGCGGAAAGCAGAGGGAAGATTTATCGCGCGGTTGTTTATCCCGGGTGCGTTGGAGCGCGTCGCGATTGACATCCAGCAACGTTCGCCGGTTTTTCCACCCCTTGATCGATCGGCGACCACGGCTTCCGTGACGGCTTACACGTTCCATGGGTTTATCTGCCAGCGCGGATCTGCCTTACGACTCGCCAAGGACGCGGCTGTCGTTTTCTCCTCCCTTTTGCCCAAGAATTCCGCTCCAGCTCCTCCCCCCGCCGCCCCGTGTCCCTTTGTCCTCGATTACCGTAAACCGGGAAAATAGGGTAGCGCGGAGGCTTCCGGAATGGTGGAGGGGGCTCGGTTTAATCAATTTTTACACGCGCCTTTGTTCTCGGAACGAGCTTCCGCCCCGCCACGCGAGTCCGCGCCGCGTCTCGCCACGATTTTCCGCGTAGAATTCCGACGGTGGCGGTGGAGGAGGTGGAGGAGAAAGAAACGCGACGGAAAGAGAATATTAGATATCCGGCTTTGTTCGCTGCGTCGAAAGAGCATCGCGTGTTGCAAAGTTATTCCCTAACGCGCGCCGTGATCGATCGAAATCGAGGAAATATAGGCCGCGGGTCGCGCGGAATAGAGTTTTCACGCGGGAGATACCGCCGGTTCGTATTACCACTTTCAATGCCGGAAGAAATATCGTTATAGGTGTGATTTAACGCGCGCAGCGTATCCGGCCCGTAAGAGGATTACTGGTGGGAAAAAACCCAACAGCGTGCCGCAGCTTTCGCGAACCGTGCAATTGTTGGCGTCGGCCGATTTTTAACGCGATCCTCTCTGCGTCCGCGAAACATCCGCGACCTACCGCATTCGCCATGGCACTCGCGTAAACCCACCGTGTAACATTTGTCCGCGCCACGTGGTAGCCGCCGTTTAAAAACGCGATCCACGCGAACGATCGTCGCTGTCAGTCCCTGTGCGTAATCGCCGATCAGCGACGTTGTTGTCGGATAGACGGAGTCTAGCGACGACCCTAAAACGGACAAATGTCTGCCCGTTTCCTAGACTAGGGCCGAGGCGAGTCGACTGGCAATGGACAGAGAGGGGTACCGTCGGGGTGGTGAAACAGGGGTGACGACGAGGAGGCGGATTAAATCGCGTACGCGGTCTGTTCGTACGGTTCGTTTGACTCGCGTCGCGTCTCTCTGGCGCCCGACGCGATCGATCTCGTCTGCGAGGTATCTCGTAAAAATCTGTGGAAACGAGGAGGAAAGGAGCAACGTTCCCTTCCTCGCCCTCGTCCATACGTCTTTCACCCTCGGAGTCTCGCAGACGCGTGATTTTTGCGTCATCTCGGCTGCCATGCCCTCCCGGTTATTTCTGTAGCACCGTGGTCTCGGATGACGGAAGTACTTTTGGAACCCGCTCGACTCTTCGAAACTTACAAAGACGAATGGTTACGCCGCCGAGCTCGAGAGAGGGTAGGATGAAACACGGCAAATGACTTTGGCAGCCACCGTGACGGTGCGAGGTGACTCGCCCGAGACAAGAGGGAAATTCTTTTCCCACTCGAAGAGTGTGTCGCGGTGCTCGGTGATCGACGAGATCGACGAGATCGACGTTACGGAACGGTAGCAGCGCCGGGTTTCGCGCTGAAAAATGACGAATGGTCCGTATCGTTCGCTATCCACCTTCCGCCTCGATCTCCGTTCCGATCGACCCGGTCGACCGCCACCATCACGGGGCATGACATTTTCGGGATCCTCCGTGTTCCGCAATTAATGTCGGACATTTTGGCGTTTCGTTGGGAAGTAACGATTATGACCAGATGCAGCCGGACGATCGATCCCTATCGTTGGTCGTGTGGGTCCGTGGAAACGGAGCGTTTGTAACGAGATCCGGTTGTCTTGTCCTTCCGTAATTGATGGAACGCGCTGGCGTCGTCGTTGGGACGGACCGGTTGCAAACGTTTCCATCGCGGCCAAGAAATTTCGACGCTGTCCGGGGATCCACGGATCCACGGAGGATCGTTAAGGTCGACAGCGTGGAGCTAACGCGACCGCGCGTTCGCGACGCGTTTGCAACGCGTTTGTGACGCGTTCGCGACGCTTTCGGGCGTATTCGAAATTACGGTCAGCGAAATTACACGGAAGCTTCCGGCAGGTGGAGGATCGAACGGTCCAGACGAGGTGCGACGACGAGCGCGAGGAAAAATGGAGGCAAGCAACGGGTTGGAGCAGGAAGGGAACACAGAGGCGACTAATTTAATGCGAGAGGATGCGATGCTCTACTTCCTACGATGCCACCTATTTTAGCCGACATGAAAGCGCGTCGCGGGCTTTCCGACGGTTTTCCGTAATAACGAGATTATCTTCGGCGTCGCGTGGAGATACAGCGGCGCGCGGCTGCAGGAAGAAACGAGCGGACGCAGACTGTTGGTGGGCCCGGAGCAAACGGCGTGTCCGGGCTTTTAATTCGTGGGAACGCGAACAGTAGGCAGGAGGGAGACGGTTGTTGCTTGGCCCAGGGCTGACGCAACGAGAACGCGATTTATCGTTGCTCGCGGAGGGTAACAATGAGGGGCTGCCTCGGCGAGCACGAGATATACGACGGACGGTAGTTAAAATTAATAACTGGTGGAAACAGAATACGATCTTACGGTAATTAAGCTGGCTTTTAAATCCCGCGATTCGCGCACTTTTGCGCGCCAGCACCGAGGCCGATGTTTATGGGGTTGCGCCGCGAGGGACCGTCGGCCTGTGCCAACCAACCCCTCCTAATAAATACCGCACGATCGAACGGAATTGCGCATCCGCATTTTTATCGAGCGAGTGCCTGCACTTTCGCGCTCGCGCAATTAATTAATTTCGTCTGTCACCGCGCCAAGATGCCAAAGTCACGGCGGCCTCCGATATAGCCGAGTATCGGACTGCATTTTCTTCCGAGGGACAGAGTGTCGGCCCCGAACGGGAGGGTTTAAACGATCGAAACTGATCAACGTCGGTTAAAGTTCGCTGTGACGAGACTCGCCGAAGCTCTCGCACACCGGCCATCGACGCCGATTCGCCAAGAGCCGCGACGCTCTGGACTCTTCGCGAGACTCCGTGACAGGGATTAGCCACGGCCTCGGGAAAACCGAGCTTCCCGGGCAGGGAAATATATACGGACGACATTTACAAGCCAAATTGAAGGGAATGGAGAGCGGCACGGTACGTGGCAACGCGGAAGACAAATTGATTTTGAAATGCCAGCGGAAACACGGGAGCGGAGAGAGTACGGGGTTAGGAACACGGGGACACGAGAGCAGGTCGTCGAACAGGACAACGAACGAGACTCGAGACGCGGACCAAGAAAGTACATGGTACCGACCGGCTGCCATGGCACGCGGCATTTGACAATTATTCAAATTACCTTCGGATCCATTTGGAATCGTCTCGAATCACGATTAACCCTCCCCTTCGCCCCGTTCATCCCTCTCGCGTTCCTCCGAGCCGCCCGGCCGGCCAGTTCTTCTTCGTTCCGGACGCTCGTCTCGTACTTCCTGCAGCTGGTTCCACGGACTCGGAGGATCCGGCAATTTCGATAATTTATCGAGCCAGCTATTAGACGCGGTATCCGGCCGCATATCGTTGGCAGAGTTTAGCCAGGATGGAACGCTCGTCGGGGCTCCCGGCTGCGTGACACGCGGGGGCGGATCGCGGTCCAATTCCTCGCGGTGTATGAAAAATTACTGGAGCGAGAAACGAGGCGGTCCGCGGGCCGCGGGGGTGCAGAGGCGTCGCTCGCGTCGCCCGATTAATGGGCCCTAATCAACGCATTGTCATCTATTTATTCGCGCGGCCCATCCGACCGCTCGCGCTCGTCAGTTTGTCCCTATTAGCCAGGGTTAATTCTAGATACGATATTGGAAACTTCTGCTAATCAGGACGAGCACTTAACCGGCTGGGTCAATAAACCGCGCGCGAGCCGATTCGAACGCATCCACACGCCGACCGTGTTGCCAACCAATGCTCGCCTAGCCAAGGCAAACTCCGCCGCCCGGAATCCGAATAATCGCGCCCAATCATCCGGAATACAGCTATTCGAGTAAATCGTAACGCGACTCCACTTCGCTCTCTTCGATCTCCGATTCCATCCCATCCTACCTGCTGCCTACCCGCCTTTCTTTCCCCCCCGTTTCTCGAATAATAACGCGAGAATTCGACCATCTTCCGATGTCGGTGCTCCAACGTCTCGACGTGCGCACGTTGACCGGTTAGATGGTCGATTTCGCGACGATCCCGGGGGGAAAATTGGGCCCCTGGGAAGCGTGGACTCTGGCATTCGGATAAAAGGGGAAAACAATCGCCTTAGAGGGCGCGGGTGCACGCCTAGGCACCCGATCCGAGACGAACGCCGCGTTTACCCTGAAACAGTTGCGGTACCTCGTTAGAACGTCCGATGGGGTTGCTTTAGCCCCGACAGTCACGAAGAACAATTTACATGGCTGGCGTTACGGCGCGCGGGATACCGGCAAAGCAAACCAGCGCCGTCTACTTCCCCTCACACGCACGTCAATCAACCGGGGCCCCGGTGGTGGTGCGCGTCGGTGAAACCATATACGAGCCGTTTAGATTATCATACACGGGACTTGCACGCGCGGAACGCCTAGATTTACGTGTATTTACGCGTCCCCGCGAATTTGTCGGCGAACAAATGGGAACGGTTAAGCGTTGCCCGGATATCGTCATAGTTCCAGCGAACTATCAGAAACGTAGTTAACCGGTTATTCAGTGTTCCCGGTTCATTTAAGCTTCTCGCCGGTCTCGCGTGAAATTGCACGGAAATTAGTAATTTAAACGAACCTTGCGCCGTCAGCCCGCCCCTCTCGACCATCGCCCGGTCTTCTAACAACCTTTCGCCCCTAATTCCATATTCTTCCCCCGTAGTTGTATATTGTTTTCCATCTTCCGAT
>NW_016908489.1:798573-816822 GCF_001483705.2 Eufriesea mexicana | reverse complement strand
GATCAGGCCGACGAGTTGCAAACTCCCGGAGGAAAGTTTCGTCTGCGATGAATGAAAGTTGCCGTTTGCAATCGGTACCCGGTCTCTCGTAGCCCCCCCGCTCCCGCTACCCCGACCTTAATTTTCCAGTTTCCCGACCACTGATACGAAGGGTGCAGGACTCGCAGGCTACGCGAGAGACCGGCTGATCAGAGGGACCGACCACGACGACGACGCTCCGTTCAGCTGGCACCCAATAATTAATACCCATCGCGCGGCTTGGTCATTAATTCGTCGATTCTACGCGTCGACAGGCTCGTTACGTCTTCGACGACAGCTGGCAGCCATCGACGCCCCGCTATTACCCTCGGTTACTAAGAACCGCGAATTCGCTTCCAGTTAATCGCGTCTTTTTGCCGGGAACGGTGAGCCGTGGATTCGATCGGCGCCCCATCGATCGCGGCACGCGACGCCGTCCAACGAGTAAATCTCTCGTGCCTCCTGGAATTGCCGGATAATGGGATTTCGAATAGAATTTAATGGAAATCCACTGCGTTGCGTATACGTAATTAATGTGCCGCGGGTCCGATTCGGCAGCCGATAAGTTACCGATAGTCGCGACTCTGATTGCCGAATCGTCAAAGACTAGACTCGCCCCGTTCCTGCGACGGCCATCGAGCTTCGGGGGAGGGAAGCTTGCGCGAGGAACTTTCGAAGCCCTCGGCTTATTACACGCCGGGCATGGGAGCAGGCCGTTTCTCCGGGGATCGATCGCGCGAAAAAAACGGCTGGATTAGCCTCGGGAAGAGGAAATTCGGACCGAGTGGATGGTAATATCGTGTTTTCTTGTTCGGGGAAAGACCGGGGAAATCCGCGAAGACGAGGGACTTAGGGCACGGATCCGGAGGCGATATAAAAGGAGCTGGGAGAGACGGGAATCTTCGCGATCGTGGGAAATATTTTTTCTTCCACGTGGAAATCACGGGGGTCGCGTGTTCAAACGAACGAACCAATCTCGCACTGCAAACAATACGAGATCGACCGCTCCCAGGCTCGTATCTTTTCCGTCAGACCTGCGAATTTCAACGAGCCACGGTTTCCAGGCTTCTCCGCCCGGAGAAGCGAACGGCTTTCGTTATCTGGAAATTCGTCTACGGCTGCACGCGTTTATCGCCGGTAATTGTCGCCGCGAACCGATAACGGGGTGCGTTTCACCGGTGGCGAGAAGCAGCGAGGAGGGAGGAAGAAGGTATCGAAATCGGCGATAATTAAGACTGGCCCTTAGAGAAGAAACTTCTCATTAGCAGCGGCGAGGAACTCGAGACGGCTGCGAGAGAGTTAACCTGATCGTCGGAAAGTTGGATTCGCGTCCACTCCGTTATATCGCGCCATGGCTGAAGTCGTGCTCGAAAATCGTCGCGAAGACGTTGACAAACTTGGTGTCTCGTTAGCGAGCTCGGAGATTATGGGATAGAAGGACGGAAAAGAGAGGAGGGAAAGGTCGGAGCTACTCGATCGGTGGCAATGGTCCTTGCGAGAAAATGGCCAGGCTTCGGAGGGAGTGGGCACGCGAGGTCATCGTTCCTCGATAAATCTCCAGATCTGTTTCAACGAACCGTCGTAAATTAATCCGTCGACCTGACTTTTCCATCCCGATGCTTGATTCTAATCCAGTACGTTCTTCCCGTCTTCGAGAGCGGTGCTCCGCCGACCCCCGAAGGAAGTGCACGCGGATCATCCCGGCCTACAAATTGGATGAGAAATTAATGGCTCGCGAGGGCTTCCTTGAGATTCGTCTTTCGCGTCTCGCGCCTTCCTCTCTCTCTCTCTCTCTCTCTCTCGCCTTGGTGTCGAGCAGCAGGAGGAGGGAAAAAATTCAGACTCGCTGCGAATCTTATTCTAATTCGAATACCATCCCTGGGACGTCTTCTTGCTCCGGGGGTAGTCGGAATTAGGACTAACGAAGCGCGGGAACAGCTGGATGGGGTGGATCGGGATGGATGGTTGCGTTCCTTTGAGACGAATCGACCGATGGAATATCTGTTTCATTAATTCCTTCGATGACGATTCCGAGGGAAGGAGCAGCGTAGTCTGCCGGGATAGACGGGGGGGTAACTTTCGGAATATTTCAGCGCACGGTTATTAAGCGAAAGATATTGTTCCGTGTTACGAGCAACACGGGACTGGAAATTGCGCTCGTGACAAATAGTCGGCATGGAAGGTGCGATCGTTGCGTTTAACTCTCGTGGAGAGAATAGGTCGGCGAAGTTAACCCCCGGTAGGTTGACGATCGACCCGCGCGACTCTTCGTTTATCATCTCGTCGCGATTTTAACGCGATTACGGCAAAATCGCAGGCACGCCTCTCGAGATTCCGAGGATTCGACTCGGCGGGGCTGATCGTTGTGCTCGTAATGGACGCGAAGCGGCAGCTACTTTCGCGCGAGGAGAATCATTCTCCGCGGAAAGCCGTACGCCGGAAGGAGGAGAACACGAAGGGATTCGTAGGAAGCGGGACTAAAGCATGGCGCGTCATGCTCGATCGCGGGCCCTTTTTGTCTCATGACGACATTAATAATACATAGCGGTGCATAGCACGACTAGCAGGTATAGCCGGCGTGCGAAAGCAATATCTAGCGCCATTAATATCCGCGGAAGGATAGGGCATGCTCGTGCTGCGACCTCGAATGCATTCTATTATACTCCCGGCACCGATGTGTATATTGATATACGTACGCGAGGGCTCTCGTCCTTCCGCATTATCGACCTAAATCGACCGTCCCGTAAATAGAGCAGCGCGCTTCCTGAAGTCGTGAATCGCTCGCCGTTAATCTTCTTTGATTTATCGCCGATCGAGCTTGATTGAAAACGAGCAATCCTTTGTCGCGCTTCCCGAGCAAGGCACCGAGGCTCCTTGTCCCGTAAAAATCTACCTGCTATTTGCATTCCATCTTCCAGAAGGTTATCCAACGCTCCGGACCATTTGGGCCAGAAGAATGTAACGTTCGAGAGGGACTTACCTCCACCCCTGTCGCGAATTCCGCGTTTCCGGCAGCCCTCGAACGATTATAGCCATTCGGTGGTACCTCGAGCTGTCAGATTTTTACGCGCCTTTCGTCGGTAGTGACAGAATTCGGAGTACCTTCGCCCGATAGTGACAGAATTCGGAGTTCCTTCGTCCGATACTGACAGAATTCGGAGTTCCTTCGCGCGATAATGACAGAATTCGGAGTACCTTCGCTGACAGTGACAGAATTCGGAGTTCCTTCGTCCGATAGTGACAGAATTCGGAATTCCTTCGCTCGATAGTGACAGAATTCGCTGACAATGACAGGATTTGGAGTTCCTCCGCGCGATAATGACAGAATTCGGAGTTCCTTCGCGCGATAGTGACAGAATTCGGAGTTCTTTCGCCCGATAGTGACAGAATTCGGAGTTCCTCCGCACGATAATGACAGAATTCGGAGTTCCTTCGCGCGATAGTGACAGAATTCGGAGTTCTTTCGCCCGATAGTGTCAGAATTCGGAGTTCCTCCGCACGATAATGACAGAATTCGGAGTTCCTTCGCCCGATAGTGACAGAATTCGGAGTTCCTTCGTCCGATACTGACAGAATTCGGAGTTCCTACGCGCGATAATGAGAGAATTCGGAGTTCCTTCGCGCGATAATGACAGAATTCGGAGTACCTTCGCTGACAGTGACAGAATTCGGAGTTCCTTCGTCCGATAGTGACAGAATTCGGAATTCCTTCGCTCGATAGTGACAGAATTCGCTGAGAATGACAGGATTTGGAGTTCCTCCGCGCGATAATGACAGAATTCGGAGTTCCTTCGTCCGATAGTGACAGAAGTCGGAGTATCTTCGCCCGACAGTGACAGAATTCGGAATACCTTCGCGGATACGTCCCCGACGTCGGATAATCGTTAAATTAACGAAGATTTCGGGAAAAAATAAAGTAGCAATGGCGGAAAAATGCTGTCCGCGTACACGAGGTAAATCGGATATGTCGCATGGTTAACAAATGTCTATCTGGGATGGTTCGGTCCCGTTGGTTCGCCGATCGCGTACCATTCTTCGCAGACTGTCGTCATCGAGTGGGGCAATTTGGGTAAACGAGGGCCGAATTAAACCCGCCTCATTGCCAATGCTAACGGCCCCGATACAAGCGGTGTATTTCAAGGAACATCGAACCCAGACGTTTACGTTCCTCGTTCACCCCCAGCTTCCGACTTTTTTCCCCGATTGTATTTTTATTTCCCTACCGTCCCAATTCCCGACCCAGTCGCGACGTCGTCGAATATTTATCGAGAGTTCGTACGACGTTCTCCAGCTTCGGATACTGTCTTCGCCCCGGAACTGGCCAGGGCTGGACGCGCTTCGTTCGCCAGTCGATACTCTCGGCGTTGCAACGGATATGGAAATGCACGAAACACGAGTCTCCGAGGCTTTAGCGACCGCTGAAATTGCCAATGCATATTTTAGTAAGCGTCCAGGCGAGTCTGCTCGCTGTGAAGCGGCACGTAACCCGCCACTGAGATAATTTTAATCGTCCTCTGTTTTGCCAGTCGCGATCGAGCTCGTTCGAGGGAATTAGATTGGCAGAAACTAGGGGGTGGTCAGGGCCCGGCAGACGCGGCCGTAAAAAGTACGTAAAGCTTCCGGAGGGACGATTCCAGGAGTTCGCGTGTCGCTGATCACCCCGAGATTTTATTCCCCGGCACACGCGGATTACGAGCGTCTGCTGGCCTCAGAGTCCCAGTCATTTTCCGCTCAATCCGATCCTTGCACGCGGCACTCGTCCTTCCACCTGCACTCCAGACGTCACCCCGAACATTCGTCTTGAACCCTGGGCTGCTGTTTATCGTCCATCATCAGCTCGAGGTAGGCACCAATGTTCTCTCGCATTCGCTTTCAAACCCTAGTAACCCCCCTCCATTTCTGCACGTATAACGTTGTCTTTCAACGAGATTCCGTATTCTTTCCTTTCATAACGGCGATTCCGCTGGAAGCTACGACCTCGACCGGTAGAAAGTGTTGGAAATTTCGTGAAGGAAATAGCCAAATCATTAACACTAGGTTTACGGACGCTATCTGTATACCTATTCCTAAGGACACCTGACAAATTGACAGGTAAAGGAAACCACGTGCCTTTTTTATTTCACGATTAGTTTAATTTAAAAACAATTATATATTATATTAGCAGTCTTAATATAAGTTAACTAAATCTGTTACCATCGTATAATTATAATAACCCTTTCGTCAAATTGACGGGTTCCGTGAATCTAGTGTTAACGTGCAGGAAGGTAACCGTATTCAGTTATACAGCGATTGTATTTATAAAGGTTTAATATACGTGAAATGTATACACTTCATGCAATATACAAATGAAATACTAGAGTCTTTCTTAATGCCACTGTGGGTCACAATATATAAAATATCTATACTGTTGAGACATGGGTGGTTGTTAAGTAATATAAAACTATTTATTACTGATGAAATAATAATACAATGTGCGGTAATCAACTAAACTATTACAACTACAACTAACAACACAATTACATCACTGACCCAGCATAACTGTCTCTCAAAAATCGTCCCCTAACCATTTTTGCCTTCTTATGTATATTCCTCAAGAGCCTCCCCCAACACGACCAAATATGGTCATGCTAAGGAACTGACGCATCGCCGGGGGTTTTCCAAACGACCTGGCTCCCGAACCCTCGGCGACTTTCCAGACTAAAGTCACCTATACATGAGGTGGAAATTCTGCGATACTGCAATACTGTTCCTGATCTGAGAATGAAGAGCTCCGTGAGACAGCAGGCCCTTTTAAACCCCCAAAACCGACCCCTTGATGTCCAAGAGTCGGTACTGGCCTGCAACCTCTAACAGGCCTGTCGTCATCGTTGCACGGGGGTAGTTGACTTCCAACAGAAAGGGGTAACTCTCGATCGTGGACGACCGCTGTGCGTCAATCGAATTACCATCTACCATCTTCCCTCAGCCCTCATGACTGCCACCCCTGTTCGAGTTTTCACCTAGCACGATATCCCCCTCTTCCTCTCGCCGAACATCCCCCAGGAAACGAGCCATTCTCCCTGCGTCCTCCGCGTGCACCGCGACATCTTGCACCCCTCGCGCTTGCAAACCCGCAGGTGAACGATCGAACGAGATTCCGGTGGCGCGCAGTGTGCGTGTTTCATTTAGCCGCGTGTTGCAATTACAGAGCAGCTTCGCCGGGAATACCGTGGAATCAGAATTCCGTCGATGGCCTGAGTTATCGCGAATATCGATTTGCCTGGGAAGAAGCAAATATGCCCACGTTTGTTGCTCCGGGTGAAAAACAAAGTCGATCTCGCGCTGTTTGCGCGCCGGGGAAACGTGTCCGTGCACACGCGCGCGCCAGCATTTCCCTGATACGGCTGAGCGTTTACGGAGAGCATGACGAGTCGGATACGGCGAGAGAGAGAGAGAGGCAGAGGATGATAGCCAGTGTATAAATACACGGAAACGTATATACCTGTTATCTGTCGAAAGCGCTTCCACGTAACCGCGATTTCGCTGATAATAGCGGCGACGCGAATTTTCATTGACGCGACCCGTGCAACGCGAGTGCACTTATCGCGCGTGAAGAGTCCTATCGACGAGCTGCAAAATTGGCGAAACGCCAGTCGGCTCCGCGTTCCCCCGTGTGTCTCTCGTGTGCGTGGCATTTTGTTAAAAAAAAAAGAGAGAGGAGAAAGAACGAGAGAGAGAAGGGGGAAAAAGGGGTCGGTAAAGTGACGTTGGTTTTGCAGCGAAATTTTATCGGTGCCCTCGTTCCATCTTCCCGTCGGAATCGCTGCGTGTTCGTGGACACGCGTCGAAGAAACGATTTTGGGGGACGCTGCAGTGATCCACGCGTGATGGATCGAACTCGGGGGATTTGCAGCGATCGCGCGTATCGTTTTTCCAAGCCGGTCGTCGAGTTGGCCGCAGGAATTCCGAGGCGGAAAATTCGCCGCGATTCCGCGGCCGCATACCACGCCCCGCGAGTCGAGGATTCTGGGAACGCGGCGGTGGCGGGTCCGGAGGACCAGGCGATTAATTGGATCGAATCATCGAATAGGTAGCCGGCCGGGCGCACACCGGAAGCGTCACTTTTCCGACTCGATCGGGCGTCATCGCGCGAAATCAAATTGCGGCCGCGAATCGATGCGCCGTTTACAATAAATAGCGCGCGGCCCGATGAATATTCTCCGTCGTGCAGCCGCCGATCGACCGATCGTTCGTTCGCGCCACCGTGGAATACGAATGCCGGTTAGTGACAGTTAATGATCGCGATGGAAAGGCGCGGAAAATCCCGGCCACCCGATCGTGCGGAAGCTTCTGAACACCTGATCGGCGTGGGTCCGTTGCGACTCCAATTGCACTGTTCGGCGAAAATTGTCAGCCAATTTTGCTACTTTGCGTCAGGATAATGTATATTTTTTTAGTATCCCATTAATAATCGTAACGAAGATCAGAGATAAATGCTCCATAAACGATTTATCCCTGCTCAGCCTTTTTATCTTAAATTTATTTTCTATCGGGAATTACATAACGTTACGTAAATAAGTTTAGACGCGAACCTTTTGGCGATCTCCTTGTGCATTTTGCGCTCCTGTTATTTGATCAAGCTTCGAGTCAAAAGTCACAGATGGCGCTGATAGCGAGTCTATCTTACCAACGCAGTATGCACAAAGAGGTAGTTAAAGGGTTCGAGACAAAAGACACAGATGGCGCTGATTGCAATTCTATCTGATTGGCTGCTTTAGCGACAATCAACGCGTCGCACCGCCATTAGAGGAGGATAGAGAGTAACGCGTCAACAACATGGCTGATTTGAAGGAAGATTTATCAAATTACTCAATTTCTGCGATTAATTTGTAAACTTTTGTAATTGCATCGTAAAGAGGCATCTTTACAGAACTTTCCAATATTATTTTAGATGTAAATTTCTCGTTAATTAACTAATTATTAGTAATTATTCCACGGAGTGTCCGAACTGTTGCAGAAGTTCCTTATAGTTTGTCATTAATAACTATCTTTTATGCAACTAATTTATGTATAACATTCACGTATTATAAAAACAATCCCCTTAGCGATATCCTCATGTAATTTTTGTGCATATTTTTCTTCTAGTCTTGTTCATAACTAAATATTTTGACTGACAATCGTGCCGGTCGTTATTATCAAATCTCGTACGCCTTCAAATAATTATTAATAACAATCTAATTAGTCCCAAACTATTATCGAAAATTGCATGAGAATGATGGTTAAAGCTCCAGCTTTGCGATGCAGCTATAAAAATTCACAAAATTATCGTAGAAACTTGGTAATTTGCGATTTTTCACTGCCGCGTTGTTTCTATCCTTTTTTAACCGCATGCTGTCCTTTTTTTATCGCGTGACCAGGTTTTGACGACCTCCTGTGTGAAAGCTTACAGTGTATCCTATGTGTTCCTATGGTTATCGGTGAGCTTTCGAGCTTGCGAGATTTTTGACTAATTTTTAGTCGGAAAATTCCAGTCTGAAAGTCAGTGGCGAAAGTCGACATTTTTTAATGATGGCTGAATCGATTGCAGGTTAAATCAGTCTGATCCTTAGGAGCATACGCGTCATGTGTGTAAATTGCGTCGGCGTAAATCACGTGGTTCGAATTTTACAGCGTTTCAAAGACAGACATAATTTCCTTGAATTCCCCGGTCAAAACTTTTGCGAGAAATCTTTGATCAATTTCGCGTTTTGTATCAGGAGAACATAGCAGGACAAGAGGTCTATCATCGAGCCAGTTCCAAGAAATGACGTCATTTCCGAGAATTCTCCGGACAATAATTTTGCAGCCTCTGCGAGAAATTTGTGGCGAATTTCACGATTTTGTATCCGGAGAACATAACATTACAGAAGGTCTATCGGCGTGCCAGTTCTAAGAAATGACGTCGTCATTTCCAAGAATTCTCCGGACAATACGTTTGCAGCCCCTGCGAGAAATTTGTGGCGAATTTCACGATTTTGTATCAGGAGAACATAACATGACAGAAGGTCTATCGGCGCGCCAGTTCCAAGAAATTACGTCATTTCCAAGAATTCTCCGGACAATACTTTTGCAGCCTCTGCGAGAAATTTGTGGCGAATTTCACGATTTTGTATCAGGAGAACATAACAGGACAAGAGGTCTGTCGCCGAGCCAGTTCTAAGAAATGACGTCATTTCCAAGAATTCTCCGGGCAATACTTTTGCAGCCGGTACGGACAATCCTTTTGCCGTTTGCGCGGACAATAGTTTTGCCGCCTGCGTGGACAATACTTTTGCCACCGCATGGACAATACTTTTGCATTTCTGTGGACAATACTTTTACAGCCTCGCCGTAAAATTTTCGGCCAATTTCGCGACTTTGTATCAGGAGAACATAACATGAGAAGAGGTCGATCTGTGGACAATACTTTCCCAACCTCGGCGAGAAATTTTTGGCCAATTTTGCCATTTTGTATCAGGGTAACATAACATGCAAGGAGGTCGTCCTTTGGACAATTTTTTCCCAGCCTCGGCGAGAAATTTTTGGCCAATTTTGCCATTTTGTATCAGGATAACATGACATGCAAGGAGGTCGTCCTTTGGGCAATACTTTCCCAACCTCGGCGAGAAATTTTTGTCCAATTTTGCCATTTTGTATCAGGATAACATGACATGCAAGGAGGTCGTCCTTTGGGCAATACTTTCCCAACCTCGGCGAGAAATTTTTGTCCAATTTTGCCATTTTGTATCAGGATAACATGACATGCAAGGAGGTCGTCCTTTGGACAATACTTTCCCAACCTCGGCGAGAAATTTTTGGCCAATTTTGCCATTTTGTATCAGGACAACATAACATGAAAGAAGGTCGATTCCTGATATGATTTCAAGAAATAACATCATGTTCTGAAAATTCTAACGAATGGAATTTTCAGCCTTTACATGGATATTACGCAGTATACATAGTCTTCTCACTGCAGGAGATTATAATTATTTTACATATTTTACTTACCCTTCTTACCTTACTTACCTTACTTACCTTACTTTCCTCGTTTCATCTTCATTCATTTTAATTGACATATTACTTCAACAGATATTGCCCTCTCCTTATTTTCAAAGTCTGAAGGGAACATTGGAAATATAAAGGAGATAGGAAATATCTTAAAGTTTGTGCGTAGCTCTTAGCTTGGAATCGTTTTCCAAAAATTTCTTTTTGGAAAACAATACCAATTACCAGGTCTCACCACGTGGAGGTGGCTACGCATCGAGACCCGGACATGCGCCCTAGTGGCGCAGCCTGCTAGCGCTATCCGTAAAGGTAGCCTAACCTAACTTGGAGCGAACTAAATTAAAATGACTCTACTGACATTTTATTTTATTTCGTGTCTTACAAAAGGGGTTTCGATTCGATATACTACAACTTTACTGTCACGACGCTAAGATATTTTATTTCTGACGAAGGGAATGAACTATGAAAGACTCGAGCAAGTGAAAAATCGCGACGCGCCCGAACGAGTTCGCGATTATTCGAAAGACCGACTAGCCTACGCGACGCACTCCCGTGTACAAGACAACTCCACCCACAGCACCCTCCCGATCGGGCCTTGCCCACCCTGCCACCGCCGACCTCGCCATGGCTTACTCGATGACCTAAGGCAGCCAACGAACCAGGGAAACACCCAGAGTCAATCCGAGGGTCCTATGCGAGGCCTAACAGTCGGAATCACGCGCATGCTCCATACCCCGGCTCTATGCAAACATAACCACATAGCCGCCAAGTGCTAGAGGGGCAGGCAGGCACGCTCTTGCAATGATTCCGACTGCAGGGCCCATCCCCCGGTCGTGTGCGCGGATTGGCACCCAGGACGACTAAGGTCGACGGACCCTCGTGTTGCACCAGGTGCCTCCCCAGCCCGAGAGCCACCAGAGATCCCGACGCATGACGAGATTGACGGTGGCAGAAATGAGTGTCGGAGACGAGTCGTGAGAATGACTCACGAGGTATGAAGCTATCGAGTATACGGAAAGTACGTGCGTAAGCTAGTCGGTACTTAAGAACAATCGCGATTATCGCGAGAACAATTATATTCTATTTGGTAACGAGAGGGATAAGAGGAGGATAGATAATTGATATATTTCGCTCCAAGTTGGGTGGCTTACCTTTGAACGGATAGCGCGCACATTGGACTTAGTCTAGGAATCTATCTTACAGCTACTTATATCTACTTAGGTCTAAGCACACGTCTTGAAAAACCTGAAAAGCTGAAAAAGAACAAGTTAGTAATTGATTAGTAAAACATAATAAAGGCGAAACAAATATAAACCATTAAAATCAACGAAATGGTATAAATAATCCAACGATGAGACATAAACAACCCAACGATGAAACGTTCGAATATTATTCGAAATATTCGAATCGTCAAATAAAGATAAAATCCAAAAACAAAACCTGAAAGGAAACGGATTAGTAACAGGAAACTACAAAAATAGTCTAAATGGAACGATCAACCCAACGATGTGACATGAACAACCCAACGATGAGATATTCGAATATTGTACGAAATATTCGAATGTTAAAATAAAGATAAATAGAAACGAGGAAATAACAGGTGAAATAAAAAAAAAAATCATTAAAATCTGAAAAAATAAAAAATAATTAAAATCTGAAAGGAAAAAATAATTAATAGCTGAAAATAGAAAGAATGATTAGTAAACTGTTTAAGGGGGTGGGGTGGCTAGCCCCGACCTCACTTCGAACCCACCCCCATTCCCGCACACGGAAAAATTTAGATGTTACACTCCCGATGTCAAACCGGCAAATGACTCGACCACCGCAGCGGCGTCCCTTATATAGCCACCGATCAACCGAGTCCCCCCACCCCGATCGAAAATTTTCGAACTTTGTCGATTTTATTAATTACTAATTTTCCGCTCTCGTAGCCAATAATTTATTAATTTTTTCACTTTGACTATAAATATACGTTGCAAGCAATTTGTTAGTAACACTATTAATTTATTATTAACAATATGTTTAATAATTTATAAACTTCTTGTAAGTGATAGACACATTTTGACACGAGTATATATTACAAGTTCAATTAACAGGCAATAATTTATTAATTTTTTCATTATTATTATAAATATACATTACGAACAATTTGTTAATAACAATATTAATTCGTTATTAACAATCGGTGTAATAATTTATAAACCTTTTGCAAATTATTGGCACATTTTAACGCAAGTATGTTATAAATTCAAGCAATAATCAGTAATTTAGTAATTTTTTCACTTTCATTATAAATTTGCGTAGTTGATTTTTTATAATAATATTATAAATTTTATAGTTTATACATTTTTTATAAACTATCCTAACCTAACCTCGCCTAATTTTCAACGGAACGAGCCTTTTGATTTTCTTTTCTTTTAATACTCAGTTTTATTAAAAAAATCGTATCTTTTTATAAAAACTCCCATTCCTCGTGAACCGAGAATCGCCTAATGGATATTACAGGTTAGAGGGAAAGTAAGAAATCGTCGAACAGTGTGATTGGTTAATCGCGCGAACACTCGTGGATCACGATCCGTCGTGGACGAGTGGAGGATCGCGGAAGGTGGATTAATTTTTCATCGAGTAATCGATAGTTGTCTAGCGCGAAGGAGTTGTCAACGCACCTAGGAATGTCTTTCACCCTGAAAGAAAGTCTCGTTGGATTTCGAGGATGAACGAATTCCAGAGGAAGCGCGTTTCAGCGTTGACGAGGGCGCAGCCAGGGCCCCTCTCGAACGGGCGAACGATCGTTTCAGGAGCGAAATTTCCAGCGAAGCTCCAAGTTCACCTTACGGTTCCTTGCACATCATTGTCGTTACTCTCGAAACTCCGAAGTTGCTCCTTTGTCTTCGCCGCTGTTCCGTCCGTCTTCCCCTCAGGCCCTCTTCACGGTGTTCGCCTTTTTCCTAAATTCTCGACAGATACGCGCGTTCCTCTCGATGGAATTCGATTTGGCAGCAGCGTATGGCGGATTTCTTGCCAGAAACGATCGCGCCGGCTGTTTCGTTCTCGGGCGTTTTGGCCCGTACGCGGCCCGCTCGATCGTCCGTTTCGCGCTGGCGAGCGGAATCCCGCCGCCGAGGCGAAATAACGGATAAAAGCGCACGATAACGCCGACCAAATGGTCCACCCACCCGTTACGTAACTCCGTTTAGTGGCGAATTATACGGCGAACCTTTCTTCCCGCTCCGTGATCGCGATCGTTTTTGGAATTTTAAGTCGAGCACCACGGGTCCCCACGGTTGTTGCCTCTCGCCGGCCATTCCGTTTCGTTTTTCCCCCCTTGCCAGTGCGGCGCAGCTGGAGGATCCTCAACGACCTTTACGAGACGTCCTCGCCCATCGGGCATCGCGAATAGCGGCGAATCGAATTGGCGAATGGAATGGCGACGTCGAGACGCGCTGCCACGCGACGAATAATTTCCATCGCGGTATAGCTCGCGCGTGTATAATTCGTTTTGATAAAATTATCACGGAGACGAGAGCGTTGCCGGGGGGTGACGCTGCCGTTTAATACGTAACAAGGAATTTCCAGTTACCAAGTCGATTCCAGCGTGGAGACATTAACGCGGCATGCATTATTAATACGTTATTCACCGTTGGACCCGTCGCGCCGACGTTTCCCGGCCGCTTCTCGCCCTTCGGAACCGTCACGACCCCGCCCCTCGCGTTCCCACTGTGGAAAAGAAAAATACGCGAGTCATTTTCGTTGATAAACGACTCGGAGGCGATATTTACCAGGCAAAACTCGGCCAGAGAAACAATATACAAGCCGAAGCGTTGGTTAACCTCGGGTTGGCCTCGGGTACGGCCGCTGCTTCCATTTCTTAAATTCTAAAGCCACTCGACGACGTTCCGAACGACGCGGCCTCTCGGAAAGCTGCCGCGTGTGCTCCGTCGCCCATCTGGCGCGCGGAGAAGTCGAGGTGGTGGCGCTGCCGGTCCGCGTCGCGGGGACTTTCCCGAGGAACGCAGCGGCGTCGAATTAATCGGAAGACTCGAGGCAAGAGCGATTCGCGACGGATGCATCGATCCCGAGGACTCGCGAGTTAGAGCGACGGGACGGGAACCGCGATGACTGCCCGTGGGAAAACGCGGCCAAAGTCGATCAATCAATTTCCATCGACGTGGATGCGGGTCTCTCTCTTTGACTTTCCCGAGGAACGCAGCGGCGTCGAATTAATCGGAAGACTCGAGGCAAGAGCGATTCGCGGCGGATGCATCGATCCCGAGGACTCGCGAGTTGGAGCGACGGGACGGGAACCGCGATGACTGCCCGTGGGAAAACGCGGCCAAGTCGATCAATCAATTTCCATCGACGTGGATGCGGGTCTCTCTCTTTCTCTCTCTCTCTCTCTCGCTTCTCGTAGCGACGAAACGGACGACGCGTACACGGGCACGATGAATCCTCCAGGGACAGACGACGAAGGAGCTGCTCTGAAAGGAGCGTCGAAGGAGCAAGACAGAGAGAAAGAGAGAGAGAGAAGCTTCGCCCCACGGCTGGTACCGTCGCATTGGCTGTTGCCGAGGAATTCGTCGGGTAAAAGGGTCGAGAAGGAGGAAAAATACGAGGAACAGATCGCTAAACAAATAGGAACGGCGAGTGACGGATTGAAAGGAGAAATTGATGCGTAGTGGAAAATCGAGGGGCTGACGAGATAAATAGGACGAGACGAGAGCGGCGAGTAAAGGGAAGAAACGGGGACGGAGAGCCGATTCCGCGGGGACGCGCGAGATTTCTTCGACTTTTCGCCCGTTTCGGTATTCCGCGCGCGCTAACTCGGCGAAGAAAGAGCGTAGAATGGAGCTTATGGAATTCGTAAGCGGTTAAACGATTAGAATTCTCCGGTTATCGTAGTCGGTAATTTAAAGGAGCCGGGGGAGTAGAGAGAGAGGAGAGGTTGGATAGAGAAAGAGGAATCGGCGAGTACACGATTCGCCGCTTTTCACGGCACTCTCGATTCCGTCGGGCTACGCTGCCGAAGGTAGAGCTCCGGCATTATTCGGCCACGACGTTCCTCCTATCGGGCTGCGCCCCACCCCCGACGGCTAGGCTGTGTGCAGGTGCCTAAGATCCACACCGGCTCCACTTCTCTTCGTGTACCAGTGCACGTACATTCTCGTATATCTGTACGAGAAGAGGACGAGCGGCAACGCGTCAAGGCTTTAATGGGATTCTATTTACGGGGTTCGTGCTCCGGCTAGGCAAACACTCGGTCCTCCGGCTCCTCCGCCTCCGCCTTCTTCTTCGTCTCTTTCCCTCCCGTGTTCCAGCGCGTCTGCTTCTTGCCACCGCATCTTCTCTCCTCGCCCCCCTTCGCCCCTCCGGCACTGCCTATCCAGCCTTTTCTCCCCGGCACCTCTTTTGCGTTTTCCAGTTTAGAGGGTGCCACTTCGCGTTAGGGAAACTTAGACCGCCTGCGCACGGCTTCCCTCTTTCCGGCCCTCTTCTTCCCGCTTTCCTAATTCCTCCTTCAGCCAGACACTCACCGATCCGGATACTTCCCCGAACGCCGGATCCACAGTCGTTGCAGCAGTCGTCGTACATCGCGGCCCGTTCGAAGGGTAATCAGCGAGCAGCCGACCCGTGAAGCAATTTTCGCCGAAACAACCCCTCTACTCGTGGCGCGCGACGATAAGAAATTACCATGACGAGCATCCGTAATAACGATACGCGTTCTCGCTCGAATTCCCTCTCGACGCCTCTCGTACAAACACCGGCTGCTGCTTCTCACGCGCAAGCCATCGCGCGCCCGTAGCTTCTCGCGGTCTCGTCCCGCCGCGTAAACTCCCGTTTCGCCCGCTCGAATTGAAACCGCCGTTGGCGTAGGAAACGCGATCCGGCACTCGAGCAGTCTATACCCTCGGCTTCGGTATTCTTCCCGGTGCCTCGGGATCGTTTCCCCTGGACGTTCGCCACCGTATTGTTTCCCATCCAAGGTCGAACGCGTCTCTTCCGCTCGCCGGAGTTAAGGCGTTACTTCCGCTCGAGCGATCTAGCGCGTAGCAAACGCCGCTTACCCGCTCTCACGCTCCTCGCGCAATAACGCCTCCCCGGTTCCGCGACAATGACGAACGAGAGAAGGACCGCGTCGCGACGCTCGAAAATCCATCCCTCTCCCCTCCAAGTATCGATACCGCGAATTCGCGCTGTCCACCCTGACGCGCGGCGGGTTACCGACGCGTCTGTCACGGGAGGCAATCTCTCGATCTCTGGATCGCGAATTCCCCGTGCAGCAACGAGGAATTCGACACGGATTTCGGCGCGACGCAACGACGGAGTTTCCCGTGTTCCGGAATCCGGACGCGGTTCCCGCGTCGCAACTTGGCAATTCCCTCGAGCCGGCCCGTCGCGACGACTGCGACCCGCCCCGGGACTCGGTGATCGATTACCGCGAATCCGACGCGTCGCGATGCCTCCGCGATCTCGTCCACGTTCCGTTCCATCCAATTTCGGAAACATCTCGGCACCTCCTCCCCGGTCCCAGCCTCTTCTCCTTGTTCCACGGAGAACGTTGCCTCCTCCGGAGCGTGTGCCATTTCCCGCAACGATTTCCACGCGGAATAACGAAAAGCCAGACGAGGGTATTAAGCGCGATGTTTGCCGATACGAGTTACGAGGGCAATATCGATGCTCCGTGGCCTGATACGCGGCACGACGACGACGACGACAACGTACGGCGACGATATCGGATCACGGTGGAGAAGAAGACAAACAGGAACTCCTTTCATTCCCATCTTCCTCCCCTTTCTGCTCGATGAATACCGCGGAAATGTAATTTGCCCTGGATTCAACCGCTGATTTCCAAGAGCTTTTAGCCGGGCGGCGGCGGACGCGTATCGATATTTCTCCGCGAGGCGAGCAGCGAGACGTTATCTCGTCTGATCGGGACGGGGATGTCGGGTTAGGCTAGCGGAGATTCGCGGCTGTTCCACCGACGACGCCTGGAAAAATCTACTTTAGCCCGGAGCGATCCGGCTCGCGTTTCCGTGCCGAAATCTGCGGAGATATTCGTACGACGGCGGATCGACGGGGAATCGAGAAGAATGGGATTCCCCGGGTCGCTTGCCAGAGGGCGAGAAATTTATTCCACGGGATAAGTCTCCGTACCCGATAAGGGTGCGTTTTTGAAATTGTAATAGCCGTTTCGCGCGACCCGCGCAGGCGAGAACGGGTCGGCGTCTGAGAGGAAAGATCGACGCCGTTATCTCGCGAGGGTATCCGTCGTTGTTCTCGCGCGACGCAGAGATCGAATTGCGACGCCTATCTCGATTTTCCGGCCCGTTCGATCGAGCCCGGGTCGGGCCAGAGTCGGAGCGGGGGCAAGATTGGGTGGTGGAGATCGTCGACCCTCGGCTACCGATGGAAGAAATCTAATTCGAGGCGCTAAAAGTGCGCGCGGTTTCGAGGCGAGAGAGCGGAGGGAAGAAACGAAGGGTCGAGAGAGAGAAAGGGGTTACGCTCAAGGGTTTCTTGTTGCGACGGATCGCTCCGCAGAGTCCTTTCTTTCGCCGTGTCCGAGAGACTCTCTCTCTCCGCCCACCGCGTTCTCGTCGGTGTGAGCGCGGCCTTAAAGCTGGTAACGTCGCGTCTTTTCCTATTCTTTGCTCGGCTACGTTTAAATTAGAAATACCTTAGCGGCAGGCAGGCAGGCAGGCTCTCGACGCTCGGCCCTCGACAAAGCGGGAACACTGTCGCGAGAAACGTCGCGGTGCAAACTCGAGAACTCGAGTGGCCGTGAAACTCGATCGCGACTCGTTCGCCGCTAATCGAGGCATTTTCCAAAGCGGCCAGGGCTCGACAAATTTCCGTCGTTCTCGGTGAACGTATTCGAAAGCCGGGGCACACGCTCCGTTCTCGCCGTAAATATTTACTGCGACGAGACTTTCTTCCCGTCTGCGAGGTAAAACTCGGCTGGATAAACGCGGGAACATAGGCGCGCAAGTTCGATGAAAGCGAGACTTTGAACTTTTATAAGCTACTTACGCGCATTCACGCGCGAGCACGTCGCGACCCTTCCGAGTATCGCTTTATTACAGGCCTGTCGCGATTTAAGGGGTCGAGTACAGTCGCGCAAGTAGCCCTCTAAGTAAATGCGGTGCCGTGTAACGTTTTCTGCCTCGAGTACCATTAGCCTCCATCCTCGGCGACGAATCGGCAAAGGTTTCGCGATTGAAAACGCTCTTT
>NW_016908489.1:733977-798468 GCF_001483705.2 Eufriesea mexicana | reverse complement strand
AACGGCGTAAAATGTCAGGCAGGATCGAGTGACGTCCACGAAGACCTCGAAATGGAACGTTTCATTTCGCGAAATTCTTCGCGAAAATTTCTAAATCACGCGTGTGTAACGATGGAGTCGATTAGGATTAAAAGGCGCGCAGGAGAAAGGTAGACGATAATATTACAGCGAGCCTATTGTCACGGAAGTAACGCGAATCGATAGATACGCGATGAAAGTCCTCGAGCCGCGCGTCTGATCATAGCCGGGCCTTTTCTACTTCCTCGACACGCGGTCCCCCTCGTGGAGCCCAGGGCACTGCCCGGAAGAGCAGGGTTTCGCGTGGCATCGCGTTTCGACAATGCACGGGCGAATATTTAAAGTGGAAAAATATTTTCGCGAGTTATCGTTCGGTGGCTCGAATTTGTACCAGCGAAGCGTTCGATCCGGAAATGTGATTTTCTCTCTGAAATTCGGACAGGGGATGTCATTCCGGCACGAAATTCCATTAAATATCGTCAACGATCGGCAAAGGATTGGAGAGGTAGCACACAGCTGGCAAGAGAGACCTCGAAATCGTCGGGATGATTAAAAGTGTTCGCTAAAAGGAAAAATGTAGACCGGTCGTCTCTAATTAATCGCTAGTCGAGAGAGATTCCGAGCGATCTTTCTCCCCCTTCCCTCTCTCCCTCTCTCTCTCTCTCTCTCTCTCTCTTCCTCTCTGACGCTATCTTCCTTTGGGTGAAACGCAAACGCACTCGCGATCGATCTAGCGTTCCGCTACGCGGAAAAAATTACCGTGTTAATTCCGCGACGTGGAAACGGCCCACTTTTTCCATCATTCCCAACACCCGTTCGACCTACTTCGCGTTCGGTGGCTTTCGGACGGGAAGCAAAGTCCGCGTAAAAGGCAGAGACCGACGGAAAAACTGGTGGAAAAGCGGTGCGCTGCCTGGAAGGGAAAGTTTCGCCGAAATCCGTGCGTAGCGCGACACACGGGGCACCCCTTGACGGAACTTCACGGACTCTGGCTCGTTAATTCCGTCTCGACCGACCATCCGCGTCCACTTTACTCGAGTGCACTTTGCGTGGTTGTTGGCGACTCCAGCGGCGCACAAAGGAACCCAAGGCGGAACGAAGCCGCGGCCTTTGATCGGCCACGATTCACGCATCGATTCGCCGCGGTTGTCTCGTCGCGAGCGACGACCATTCTCTCCCGATTCATTTCACCACCACGGCCACTCTCTCCTTTGCTATCTATACCACACACCGCTGGCCATGACACCGTGGAGTTGCACGCGCGTTCCCACTCGAATATACGCGAATATACGCGAAGCGATTCTTCGTTATCTCCGCGTCCAGCGCGATCGCGCTCAAACGACGCAACGTTCCTCCGGTTAGCCCAGAAACCACCCCTTATCGCGTAGCCGCGCGTTTTCCGCCCGAACCGGCGATCGTGTCTCCTCCCCCGGGTAGTTGCTGCCGGCGGGCTGCGTGCCTCCAGGGGTAATCACGTGCACCAACTAATTTCCCCGGTACACGCTCCGTGGCGACCGGCTTCGAAGCGCGACGCCCGGCGAACGTGCTAAGAAACTCTTATGTCCGCCGCGTCTGTTACTGATCTACGACCCGGAACGTCCGCCGGCGTTATCGAAAAAAGCTTCGCACGCGCCGCGCACAGTTTCGGTCGCGGACGCACGCGGAATCCCCGATAATCCCTCGCGGAAACTCGCAAACGCCCGATAAACGGCTCGCTAGCTGCGTGCTTTCTCTGTCGCCGAGTACACAACCGACGCGTCTCTCCGTTTACTTGTTCGCGCGCAGCGTCGAGTACGCGCTTAATGGCCGCGCGCATTAACACCGTCGCTCGGCTAATCTCGAGCAGCGTCGATGAAACGATCGACGTTCGAACTTCGTGTTCCTGTTTACCCGGGGCCTCGTTTACGTGACTGTTCTGGCAATGCGACTCGCGTCCGGCCAAATCCGGAACAGTGTACGAACAGGCGAGCGAGGTTGTTGAAAACGCGCGCTAATCCCGCGTTGCGGAATAGCAGCCATTCGAACGAGAAATCGGGGTGCAATCATAAGCCGGAGGAAAAAGAGGACGAAGTGGAGGGAAACTTTGTTCCGGAGGGTCGAAAAGAGTTTCCCTCGGCGTGGATTCTTCCACGTAAAAGCTTGCACGTCCCGCGTGGTTGTCGGGAACTCGACGTGCAACGGGGCGGATAGCCCGGAGCCGATGTCGAGATTAATTCGTAGGAAACGAGGTTACCAGGAACGACAAAGAAGCCACGGGAAAGAAGCCCGGCTGCCGCGTAACGTGATAAGTAACAGTCCGCGAGGATAGCGTCTAATTCGCGGAGACGCGCGGAAGCTCGCTGCGTCGCGGACAAAGGGGGCGTACCGATGGTCGAACGATTCGCAAAGTTGGTCCGATTTACTCAGCAACCACGGGGTACGGGTTCGCGGCGACCCGGCCGAATTATTCCATTCCGGGGATAGAAAAGCAACGGCGGAGGAATCCGGTGACGAGACACTCGAGGCGTGATCCAGCCACCCTATAGCCGGCACTCGTTACCATTGTAAACGCAGCCCCGTTCCCCGTCGTCGGAGTGTTTATTTAGCTTAACACTTGCTAATGCTTCCCCCATGGCATTCCACGGCAGCTGTTTATACTCCGGCTACTGGGAGTCGAAGGCACAGTCACGACAGGGGGTACGTCCCTGTTCCGCTCTTACGAAATTCCCGCGAAGCTTTCTCCGAGGGGTGTCCCGATAATCGAAATGGAAAAGAATTAGAACGGAATAACAGCGTCTGGACGTGCTCGCTCGTCTTCGTTCCAACTCCGACGATTTCCAAGCTCCGTCCATCCGACTGTTTCGCCCCCGACTTGCCCTAGAAACGGGAACCCTTCCGGGACGAACGCGCTTCGCGGCTGCTGCTGCTGCTGCTGCTGCACGATCCGTCAAGAGCGGAGATTTTTCGAGCCGCTGCGCGGAGACGCGCGAGAAAGCGAGGTCAAACAAATAATACGATCTAGAAGTAGGGAGCAGCGTCGCCTAATAATAGTCCGGGTCCGCGCTACCGGTTGTAATCTACGGGAAACCGAAATAGAAAGGCCGAAAAGGAGAAGCGAGGAAGAGGAACAGCGTGCAACCGGGGAAAACTGTATCGAGTGGAACGGGATAAAATTACACAGCCGATTCGAATCGATCGTTGGACCGTCACGACTGCTTAATAAACACAGACGTCTCGTAGACGCTTGCGAGCCGCGAGCGCCGGTCCTCGAGGGGTGCAGCCGGTGCTCGGGGGTCGGCGAAAAGGGGTTGGCAAAAATTGCATCGGCAGTTGAAGAATCGCGGTGTGCGGCAGACGGCGTCTAGCGGCTGGGAGAATAGCCCGGAGGTGGAAAACGACGGTCACGTTGGCCACTCGAAACGTTACAATGGTCGAGCGACGGTCTCGGGACGGAGAGAGGGACCGTTGCCAGAAATTTTCGGCCCGCCGTATCCCGGGGCTCGCTCTCCGACACGACGCGTGCTCTCGGTTCGCCGGAAGCCCGTTAGCGTGAGGGAGGAAGAGCCCCGGTTCGATCCCTGGAAGCGTCCCGACGCGGAACGAAGCATCTCGGTCGCGTCCTCCACGAGACGATCCACCATCCTTGGAACAATAAATTACGTATACCGTGTCCACGCCGTACGCCGCTCCGCTCTTGGCAAATACACCGACCGGAAAGTTGTTTACACCGTCGACAAGTGTTTATAGGCCGCGAGCACGCGCCGCGTTCTCGAGGCCGGACGCCTCGATGGATCGAACCCGCCGGGAGGGAGAGCCTTCGATTTTCCAAAGGGATCGCGCAATTTTCCTCGCCCCGTGCGACTATCCACCGAGACCGGTAAATAACGTGCGCCGCTTTGTGCGCCGCTTTGTGCGCCGCTTTGTGCGCCGTTGCACGGCACGCGTATTTCTATCGTTACCCGCGCCGAGCCAAACTTTCGCCGGAATGACCGTCGCTTCTTTTGAGAAACTTTCGCGTCAGGGGGATGAGAACGGGCCGCATCTGCGCGAAACATTCCTCTCGAGCTGCTTCGGCCGGCGTCAAAGGCTTTCGCGACGAAATTGAAAGCCGTCTCCCTCGCGGAATTATCTCGTCCGGGGGCGGAAAAATGCGCCATTTCGAGACGGAAACGCAGACTCTCGGAACAACGCGTGTCGTTTATTCGATTATCGCGCAGAGGTGGGCCACCGACGAGACGATAACGCGTTTTTCGCGTCGTTTCTCGAGGGAACGAGGTCTTATCGGGGCGGTCGCGCGGCACTGTTATCGTCCACTTTGCGGGAAACTCTTCGGGTCGCGATCTTTATCGTCGGTTGTTTCCCTTGCAGCGAATTAAGCCAAGGGGGTAAGTCGCGGCTGCATCGAATCGGCTGTTCATTGACACGAGACGGAAGCCACTCTCGAATCCCTTCCTCGAACCTTCGCTTCTATTTTCGACGTGGCCCGTGTCCTTACTCCGCGCCGCGAACGTCACCCTTTCGCCGCGACGAATTACGTAAACGAGGCCTGCTCTTCCTCGTCCCGTTCGCAGCAACCGCGGCCGCTCCTTCCGCTCTCCTCGAGATGGGCCAACTTCCGCGCGGAGATTGATTTTCCCGCAATTCCCCGATCCGTTCGCTTATTAAACGCGTATCGCGGGCGCCGGCGCTTCCGTCGGAGCGCGATGGAAGCGGAAATGCAACGGCGGAACAATTTTTCCCGGGAGAGATTGGACGCACCCGCTGGGCTAGGGCAATTTTCGCCACGAGGCGAACCGACGACGGGAAAATCGAAATCGGCGGTGGGTCGAGGCTTCGTGAGGCCACCTGCTGTAAACGCGATCAACGCCCGTTCGTACGCGGAATTTCCCTCCTTCGTTTCTTCCCTTCTCTGCTCCAGAGATTCGTCGGACGCGCGAAATTTTCCGTCACGAGAGCTCGTTGCACCACCGGCCTCGGGTCGCCGAATGTCCGAAGGGAAAACTACCCTGGCAACGCGCGGGTCGAAAGGTATCCCCGATAAATAAGCCGGGACGAAGAGGAACCCGGTCGCGTGCAAGCTAGCAGAGCTTCCTCCGGAAAAGAATCCCGCGCGGGGTAGTGGTTGACGGGGTCGCGAGGAATTCGCTTCCTTGCCGGATGACGTGGTTGGTAAAACGGGGTGTAAAAACATTCTTTCGTTGCTCGGCGTTAAGTCTCCTTTTATCGGTCGACTAGCACGATCGGTCGCGGTGACGAGAGTTCGTCGGCCTGGACTCGCGTCGTCTTTGCGTCGAGCCCTCGAGGCCTTTCGACGCGGTGGAAGCCGATAATCCCGCGATACGTCATCCCCTTGCGACCCTCGACGTCGCGGATCGAGTTCCATTCGAAGCGCGCGGAACTTCGACCCGCTCGAAGGAACTTGAAACCGCGTGTTCGACGCACTCGCGGCTGATGTACTAATTCGCGTTACAAATATATTCTAATAGCGTGCGAGCCTCCACGAGGCATTACGAATAGGAGCGGTAATTGATACGACGTTTCTAGTCGCGATCATCGATAATCGCGTTGCTTGTCCGATGGAATTAGCGTTTATTAAATGTCACCCTCGGCGCCGGTGCACGGAAGGCAACGACCCCCTCGTCCTAAATATAAAAGCGCTGTCAAATCGCGTGTCCGACACGATTGCCGGACATTTTCCGCTTGGTAATTTATTTATCGCCGGCCATCGACTTTCTTTTCAATCGTTGCTCGTTCATCGGCACGGCGGACAAACCGCCGGGAACCTGGACGGGAGCCGAGGTCGGTTATTTCGAAACGGCGCCGCGGTTCCAGGCATATTTAATCGCCTCCGCGGCGAAATAACGCGGGATAAAAGTTGCAGATTTCCGGCGGGAAAATTGTGGTCGCCTAAGGTGTTGGAGAAAAAATCGAGGAGTCCGGCTGCGATTCGCGAGATTGTCGGGTGGCGAAAAAAGGGGGGAAAAATAAAGGAGGAAAAAGGAACGCGGGCCAGATTTAAACCGATTCGAACGGGGGTTCCCGCGGCACGCGCGAGGAGATACATTTTGCTGGTAAATAAAATATCGCGGCGGAGTAAAAAGAAACCGGGGGCAATTTATCGAACGTCGCGCTACAGTTATGCGCGACCCTCGCCCTCCGATCACCGTCCCAGCCCTTCTTTTTCGCCTCTTTTTTCATCCCCTTTCTCCCTCTGCCGCTGGCTGATCTCGCCCCTTCCGATGCTCTCCCTCTCTCCGGTGTAAAGCTCCTCCCCTCTCTTTCTTTTTCGCCCTTTTTATAATAGCGGCGGCGCGATGGAGCGACGCTCGTAAATTGCCGGATGAAAAATTGCGGACGAATTATCGTAAAATTACGAGCCGGCTGATATCGGTTCGCTACGACGCGTCGGATTAACTCGGTAAGTAGATTTGTCGTTGTTAACGAGTATCGACAACGGCGATGAAATGGAAAAAACGTTAACCCCCGGGCTCGGTGTGTGCGTGCGCGCCGGTGTGTATCTCGCGAATCGGGCGACGTTTAATCGATGCAGCGCGGACCCGTCTTCGAAATAATGAATCGAGTCCGCCGCAAAACCTGCGCCGCGCTCTTTTATTTTGACAGAGAGACGGCCCCCGATGTGTACGCTGCACGAATAACGAGTCGAAACGGGTCGCCGGCGCGATAGCCTGTCGATCGGCTCTGCAGTCCGTCGATATCCCAACGAGCACGCAAAATAGGGATACACCGGACTCTGGGTGTTCCACGAACGATTGAATTTTTTCTCCTCTTTTTCTCTCTCTCTCTCTTTCTCTCTCTCTCCCTCCTTTTTTTCCTCGTGGCCAAGGAAATTTCGCCCGATGCGAAATCGATGCGAAATCCACGCGAAATCGATGCCAATTACCCCGCGTAATTTCTGTCTTCGACGTGTAACGGTGCAACGGTAATTTCGTTTCCACCGTGAACGCTACCCGGATGGCGAGGTTTATCTCGATCTACCTACACGCGCCGATTTTCCACCGGCGATCTGCCCGTTTCATCTTGCGTCGCACGCCCGTAAACGCGGCCGTGGTGCACGCTCGTAAATCGCTCGCCAGATAACCGTGTTTTCTCTCAATTATTATAAAATTGCTCGCTCGAGTTCCCACGAACTGTGGACGCGACGCGATTTTTATCGCTATCTATGCTGGCGCCCACGAAAATACTCCACGCCGTAGAATCATCGCCTCTCGTCACGTCAGCCCTTCCGAACATCGCTATCGCGGCTATTAACTTACGGAACTGCATCGCGTGTTTCGCTTTGTCCTATCGAGTTATTCCCCGAATCATCCCCGCTGATCTTTGCCCGCATATAAAATTCATTTACCGAAATCCCACTTCCTTCCTTCCTTCCTTCCTTCCTTCCTTCCTTCCTTTCATTCATTCATTCCTCCGGTGTCCGATAACGACCTCTCGATTTCTCGCTACGAAATTCCTCCTCTTCCTCCTCCTCCTCCGTCTCGATTACCGATTTCCCGCGACGACGAGGTTGCAGCGAATCGAGCTGGATCGCGTAGAGTATCGTGAGAAACGCAGGAGCCGATATCGACGAGGCGTTAAAAGCGGGAAAAAATACTTGTCCCTCGAGACTCTTATTCCTGCGAAATTGCACGAGCTGGCGAGAGCCGTTCGCCACGCGGTCGCAATTGCGAGATGGCGGTCGGCTTGTCGGTTTAGAGGACACGGGAGAAGAGCACGGTACAGCCGTCGGTTCTCTCGCGTAGCGGCGGAAACCGCAGTATTTGCGAGGTGCCACCGGAAACCGCAGGCTCGGCCTGTCCGGTACTCCTAATTCCCTTTGTTTCGCGTCTTCCGGAGCTCCGTCCGCGGCCAGGCGGAACAAACGTCGGGCGTCGGACGAATTGGCTTGCTAACGAAGCGAGAAGAATCGAGACGAGCGGCGGATCGCTCGCCGAGGCTCGTGACTCTGTCCTCTGATCGATGGCTGGTGAAACCGGAACAGGGGATAAGGACGAGGCCTAGGCTGGTTGGATAGGTCGGGGTGTTACGCCGCCTCGTTAGCTCGCGTGGCCCGACGCCACTCCCGGCGCCGACTGCAATTAAAACGCGAAACACCGGCAAGAAATTCCGCTTTCTTCTGCCTAATGGCAACGAGTTGCCACGTTCTCGCGATATCCCCGATTAAAAGTTTCCCATATCCCCTCGCTCGTCGATTAATCCTTCACCGTCCGATCATCGAGTCCCCGTTCTCGGCCGTCGAATTATGGCCTCCCTCGTGAACCGGGAAGCGGAACGCGAGGCTTTCTCGCTGCTACGCTCGTGACACCCCACACGCTGGCTTCTATCTACGAGCGGGGCGAGCAACGAACGAGGGAGTTCGGGGCAGTGCCGGGAAAAGTTGGTCGGATTTTATGGCGAGTAGGCAAGTTGGTGAATTACCGGAAACGAATCGAGCAAGTTTTCCACGGGCGTCGACTCGTTTACCCGCTAACGATCTCGCGCGTTGGCAAAGGTCGCGCGATCGTGTAGCGTATCGCGCAGTCGATGGGGTGCACGAGTGGCGCTGGAAAAACGCGAGCAACGAGTGCATCGCGGAATGCGGGGATGGTCGGCGAGGGGCGAGAGGGGAGAAAAAGAGGAGAAAATGGAGGGCAGGCTGCGGCGAATTAGTTCGATAAGGCGAATGAAAAATGGGGGACCGGTTGTCGCTTTTTCGACCGATCGATCGCGATTAAATATTTGTCAGGGTCGATCCGGTAATCAGCTGTGCACAGGTGATCGGGCTAACGAAGCCCGGGTAACCGGAAGTGCGCGGTCTCGGTCGGTGGCGTGGCAGCAGCGGTCTGTAAACCGGAGAACGAACAAAGGTGCAAACGCACGGAGTCATCCGACGGCGATACGCGAGCCCGCATTAATCGTCTCGCAAAGGGCCGGACGAGCAAGCGCAGCGTGAAACCGCGCGATATCGAATCTTCCGGCGCATCGAGAATTATGATGGCCGGCCCGGAAGCTGGTCGATTACGAAAATTGTCTGGGAACGAACTGACCCGGCAACGGGTTCGCCTTTGTCTGCGGCCAAACGAATCGCGCTCTTCGCCACCCGCTGCAACCGTTCTCCTCGGGTTTCACCGGGGACCTTCTTTAACCAGTTTGACTTTCGATCGCTTTCTCGGGCTATCGCGCTCTCCATCCTCGACGTTTCTAACGTCCAGCAACTTTTTCCCAATTTGTCGTGAGATTTTCTCGCGCGAGACTCGTCGAAAGCGCTTTCCCGTAACAAATGCTCGCCGTCGAGCGTTTAACGACGCGGCACGATCGAATATCGCGCGGTCGATTCGAATATCGACGAGGGTGCGCCAACACGGAGGGTCGGAGGTGCGACGAGGTTTGATATCGCGCCCGATGTCGTGATACCCGGGATTGGGTTGTCGATGATGCCGCGATACCGATGGGATCGGTGCCTCCTCGGACCCTCGTCGAGCCAGCAGCCAAACTCGTTTCGAACGACGTGCGTGGAATCAAAGATGCCGCGGAAATTACATAATCTATCGACGGCTGGATGCTCGAACGTGTCGAGCCATTGTGCGACCCCGTGATTCCAGCCGTTCGATAAAACGGGACAAGGGGTTAGGGCCGACTGAAAAAGCCGCATCTCGCGCGCGATCTTTTTCCAGTCAACCCTTTATCCCCGGTTCACAGTGTTTCGTAACAAAAACCGTTCGATCGGCGGATAACGCGTTCAATCGCGAGCTGCGAGTTGTTGGGCCCAATCGTACGCGACGAAAAATTTGCTCGGCCATCGATCGGGTCGGTCAAATTCCTAAATAAACAACCAAGACTCGTTCCTCGCGCGATTATTTACGGGAGAAAACGCGTAGGCTCGAATTTTCGAGAATACTCGGTAAACTCCGCGGAGTGGTCGAAACGGAGGCGCGTTATTCTCTGGAAGGATGCAATAATGATCGGCTCCGGGCAGCGAAAACGAAAGGAAATTTGGTAGGCGCCATTTCGGAGGGCACGAGACAATCAATTACCGGGGAACGAGGGTGGAGCAAAGGGTCGGTGTAGGGTCGGTGTAGGGTCGGTCGTGTGCTTAACACGGGGTTGCGCCTCGTCACGAGCCGTCGGTGCACCGCGGGAACTATGAATCAAGCAAGCGGCATGGGCGCCTGCCGCAACCCCCGTTCTAGAGCAGGTCGAACGGCCGCCATCGCGTCAGCCCGAGGGCAACGTGGCAACGCGCTATTTGTTATTTTGCTCTTTCGGCGACGCGTTCATTAATCAACCGCGCCGCTCTCTTTGCCGGTCGCTCAGCATGTTTCATCCCTCGTAGCGGCCCGTGACATCCCGCCTGACAGACTCCGCGTCGCTTTTCTCTTTTCCGCGTCTCCGTTTTCCTTCCGTTTTTCCGCGAATTCGATCGATCCGCGTTCCAAGATCGCGCGAGTGCACGCAGCTGTCTTGTCCCGCCTCGATTACCACCGTTTCTTCGAGGACTCTCGCGAGACGAGGGCGAGAGGTCGACGAAAGCGAAAGAGAAATCGGGAATTTTTCCCACCGAGATTGAAATCGTTTAATCGTCGACTCGCGTTTCACGGCGCTGCTTTGCTTCCAAGACTTGGAAGCTTTCACCTCTCGATAAATCGAAAGTTACGCGTCGAAGCTGGAACATGGAATATCGCGGAGACGAAGAACGATTCGCCGAGCGAGTACGTCCCATCTACCCGGATGTTAATATTATCGGAAACCATCCTCTACGACTCCCTTCGTCCCTTCTGTCCCAGAAGTCTTTCTTAAACTCGAACACGTCCGATATTATTCGATATGAAGTCTTCGTCCGATCAAAGACGGTTACCCTACTTGGAATCCCATTGGGGACGAGTTTCTCGCGGTTAGAGTCCGAGCCCGGAAAGGTCGAGCCCTCTCCCACGGCAATTTTTCTTCCTCCCTTCGTTTCGTGGCGTTCGACCCCGTCATCGACAGCTCGCAGCCCGTTACCGCGACAATTGCCCCGCAATTCCGGCATAAATTCAGGCGCCGGGAGAACTCGGTCGAGGCCGATCCCGCGAGTGCCATTTAAATTTGAATTTCGCCGTCAGTTCGCACGGCTAATCGTTAAATGACGTTTCGCAGTGAGAACCGCACGCGGCGGCCTCCGGCAACATGGGAATACCGTGAATATCCACCTTTCGCCTCTTTCCATTCCCGGCTTCGTCTCTCTTCGTGCTCGTTTTGCGTCTCTCCGAGTGTGTCCCACCCTCCACCCCCTCCCTCTCTATCCCTCCGACCCTCGGTCTTTCCTCGTCCCTTTTCGCGCCGACGCGACCCTCCTCGAACGTACGCGGACATACCGGTTAATAACGAATAGACCGACCGGCCAGCGGGAATCGGCCGCGGAATCCTCTTGCCTCGAAGTGAATTTCAGACAAGTCCGACTAACTTCCCATCGTTTTCGCTCGAACGTGTAAAAGCACTCTGGCTATTGGCCCGAATTAATATCTCGCCGACTTAATCCGACCGGCCGCAGTTTTTCCGACCGGTCCGCCGTGGAAATGGCTTCTCCGAGCTCCACCGCGATTCCTTTGCTCGGAGACTCCGTAACGAGTGCGGTAATAGAGTCCGAACGAGTTTTGAATATTCCCCGAGATGCAAATACCCGGCGTCGCGAACAGGCATCGTAAACGGAGCAGCCCTGGACGTCCGCGTCAGCGGCCACTTTTTCCCCGACCACGAGGTAGCCGAGACGTGGCCGGGAAATTGCCGGCGTCATAATTAATGAACGCAGCGTCGCCTCCGTGTGTTTACCCGCCGTTGCACGACGATAAGAAATTATTAAGCGGCTTACCGTACGAGGGAGTAGTAAAAATGTTGCGGCAGCTGCGTTTCCGGCAGTCCGCTTCGATCCACCAGCAGCTAGCAGCATAGAGGTAACAGGGCTGAGAGGGTCAGAGAGGAGAAATTAATTCCGACGTTTTTCGATAACATGATTATACATTATATTACGTGTTACGGTCAGTGATACATACCCGCACTGTTCCCCTTACTCGAGATCTTCCGAGTGGAATTTTCCCATCGGCCGAGGCGTGCACCTTTCGTTGCGATACGCACGACCCGTCGCGAGGACATCTAGCCCAACACTAACGTTTACGCCGAGTATCGCCGACGTTCGTTCGTAGATCGTAACGTAAATATCGCGAGCCAAACGCGCGGTTCAGTTTCCTCGACGACTTCCTGTCTCTGTTGCGTGTTATTATCTACTGCGTGTTCGGACCAAGCGCCTCGTGTTTTCGACGCGTGTCAACGTGACCGACGCTGCTGTCGGCTATGACACGTGTCATCGGGACTCGAATAACAGGATAAGAGGTTAACAATCCTCCTCGGTGTAACGAAAACCGCGCGGTTCGAATCTGCACGCGTGGTCGCCCCGTAGGTCGTTCGGCCACGCGTCCCTATGCGTTGACCCGTACTACTGAAGGTCCTCCGCGTCTAGAGTAGGACTCGCGAAATCGGGTCAGGCCGATCTCCAGAGCGAGTCCTCGGACGGAAATGAGAAGGTTGCATGCCAGGCGGTATAACGTTGACGAAATCTCGAAGCAGGGAGCGTGTGCGAGTAGGACGAGGATTCGTACGCGACGCTATTCCGAAGGATCGTGCGCGCGAATAGGGAGCTGGCACGGTAAGTTTCGGGTAACACCGTCGCCCGGCGACGACGACATTGATGGAAACGTATTAAATGCCCGGAGGCGGTCTCGCCGCGACGTGGAACGCCGTGGATAATTCGAGCGTCGCGTTTCGGCTCCCGAGGGAATGCCGTAATTACGCCGAGCACGCTAGTCAAAACAGCAGACGCCGCGCGGCAGCGGGGGACGGATTGGAGAAAAATGCCGGAAACTCGGGGAAAGAAATCGCCCTCGCGAGATCGCGGTGTTCCCCTACTGGACGACGATCGGGAAGATCGGGTTTAGGCGTATATCCTCGCGGAGCGACTTGGAATTCGAGACGCGATTAGGATCGCGCGTAACGTTCCCAGCTCCCACCTCCTCCATCTTCGCCGATTTTCGACGTGCATACGCCTGAATTACGGGCGACTGATTAATAGTCGGAGCGATCGTGGCGACTGCTGAGCGCAGCGTCGGTATATTAGTATTCGCAGGGAAAAGTACACCGGAAAGGATAATGGGGAGCAAAGTCTCGTAAGTAGTACGATGGGATCACAAAGGATCAGTAACAAAGGGACAAGCAGAGCTAGCCGTGATCCATTTTTACCCTCTATACTCTCCTTCGACGATACAATAGACTTAGGGAAAGGCTCGCGGATCTAAAATTAGAATCACCCCGACCCACTTTAACCCCCGGCTTTGATTCGGACCCAATTTAAAATGGCAGCAGCTATCGGTACAACAGAAATTCAAGCCCCGAGTGAAACGGAGGCCTTTAAATTCGCCGTCCGGCGCAAACCTCGGGGCTCGAGGACGCTTTTTCTCCTTGCACGGTTATTAGAGAATCCTCGGTAACGAGAGGCAAGCGTGTGCACGAGTCGTTACAGGGTACACGAAGGCAAAGAACCGGCAGCCGCGCCGTTATTATTATTCTCCTCGGTCCGTGGCATAATGGAACGGCGTTTTCATTGAACGTGTTCGTCGCGTTCGACCGAGAAGTCCGACATTTTCCCCGGGAAATAATGCGGGGCTCGGGCAAAGGGTTTCTTCGCGGCGCGGCGGCCTACGAAACACGCCGGAAACCCTCGCTCCTCGCCCGCTCTCGGCCGTTTTTATTATTCAGTCGCTTGATCTTGCCGCGGCTCGAGCTGAATGGCGGAGCAACGGGCCCGTAATGGCGGCGCATTGTGCGTCGCGCAAACGAGATTCATCGGATTAAACACGAGTCCCGCGACCGAGAGTCCGCCACGCTCAATGGACAACGGATTCGAGGGTGTCCGTTGGCGAGCTCGTTTGTCTCCCGGCGTCCCGCTGCGACGTCTTTGCCGTCGCTTCATCCCTCTCGCGCCGTGCTCCTAAGACGCGCGGCGTAACGCGCGAGCGACGGTGCGGAACCGTGGAACAATCGAACTCGTCGGGTCGTTGTTCCCGCTCGATCGTTCCATAAGTCGATCAGCTTTCAAAGTCGCTGTTACCCGATAATCTTGAACGTCGACTCTCGATAGTCTCCGGGGGAAATACAACGCCTCGACGAAATCAATAGTTCCGGGTATCCGGTTCCAAAAGTGGTCCAACCCTGTACGACTCCTTGCAACCAGCTATTCCACTTTGTACGAAAGAATACCACCACCACCACCACCCCCTTTTCTCGTCGCTAACGACTGTTTCCCTTTCCCTTAACCTCGCCCGTCGACGCAACCGTTCCGACGCCATTCCGCTTCTCGTTTCCGCCATCGGCCGGAACGAGCAATCTTTTCTCGAGAACTTTCGCCCTTACCCGAACGAACGCAGCTGCAGAATTTTTGACGGCTTTATCGGGAAATTCCGACGATCGAATAAAAAATTATCGCCGCTACGTGAGAACCCCCCCGTGAGAGATCGGCCGATTTAAAACACGTATTGCTTCCCGGAGTCGTTCCCCCCCGGTGGCAAGAAGTACGGTTCTCGAAAAGTTTATTAAAACTCCGGTAGGATTTCGCCGGAAGTTTCGCGGCAACTTCGAGACACGTAGTTGGAGGGGAAGTTGGAAAGTGGCCGCTTTAAGAATTCTCTTTCAACCGGCGCGGATTTAGCCGTCGCGAAATTCATTACGCGTCAAAATTTCCCACGGACGCGAGCCATCTCGTCGTATTTCTCAACTTCTTCCTTAATCGCCTTTCGAATACCCCGTTCCGCGACTTCGTTCCCGGCCTCATCCGAGTATCGAGCGATTTTAACACCAGCGTTATGTCTGATTCCAGTGAGGGAGGTTACGTTGTCCGAACTCAGGGACTCGATAGCGAGGTTACGAGAGAGAGTGAAGCTAGTATGCCGAACGAGGGGTTCCCCGCCCCCAAGGGTGCACTGGCTGAAAGACGGTATACCGCTGCACCCTCGCAGAGGCCTGAGGATTCAACACAAACGGTGAGTCTTGCTTTCCATTCTGATATTCCAGCGGAAACCGCTCGCGATTTATCGCGGGTCGCGGACAAAGGCGCGGGATCAACGCGGTGGAAAGACGTGTTTCGCGTGCAGGCGAAAAATCCCCGGTAATTAGGGAAAGGCTCGCGGATCTAAAATTAGAATCACCCCGACCCACTTTAACCCCCGGCTTTGATTCGGACCCAATTTAAAATGGCAGCAGCTATCGGTACAACAGAAATTCAAGCCCCGAGTGAAACGGAGGCCTTTAAATTCGCCGTCCGGCGCAAACCTCGGGGCTCGAGGACGCTTTTTCTCCTTGCACGGTTATTAGAGAATCCTCGGTAACGAGAGGCAAGCGTGTGCACGAGTCGTTACAGGGTACACGAAGGCAAAGAACCGGCAGCCGCGCCGTTATTATTATTCTCCTCGGTCCGTGGCATAATGGAACGGCGTTTTCATTGAACGTGTTCGTCGCGTTCGACCGAGAAGTCCGACATTTTCCCCGGGAAATAATGCGGGGCTCGGGCAAAGGGTTTCTTCGCGGCGCGGCGGCCTACGAAACACGCCGGAAACCCTCGCTCCTCGCCCGCTCTCGGCCGTTTTTATTATTCAGCCGCTTGATCTTGCCGCGGCTCGAGCTGAATGGCGGAGCAACGGGCCCGTAATGGCGGCGCATTGTGCGTCGCGCAAACGAGATTCATCGGATTAAACACGAGTCCCGCGACCGAGAGTCCGCCACGCTCAATGGACAACGGATTCGAGGGTGTCCGTTGGCGAGCTCGTTTGTCTCCCGGCGTCCCGCTGCGACGTCTTTGCCGTCGCTTCATCCCTCTCGCGCCGTGCTCCTAAGACGCGCGGCGTAACGCGCGAGCGACGGTGCGGAACCGTGGAACAATCGAACTCGTCGGGTCGTTGTTCCCGCTCGATCGTTCCATAAGTCGATCAGCTTTCAAAGTCGCTGTTACCCGATAATCTTGAACGTCGACTCTCGATAGTCTCCGGGGGAAATACAACGCCTCGACGAAATCAATAGTTCCGGGTATCCGGTTCCAAAAGTGGTCCAACCCTGTACGACTCCTTGCAACCAGCTATTCCACTTTGTACGAAAGAATACCACCACCACCACCACCCCCTTTTCTCGTCGCTAACGACTGTTTCCCTTTCCCTTAACCTCGCCCGTCGACGCAACCGTTCCGACGCCATTCCGCTTCTCGTTTCCGCCATCGGCCGGAACGAGCAATCTTTTCTCGAGAACTTTCGCCCTTACCCGAACGAACGCAGCTGCAGAATTTTTGACGGCTTTATCGGGAAATTCCGACGATCGAATAAAAAATTATCGCCGCTACGTGAGAACCCCCCCGTGAGAGATCGGCCGATTTAAAACACGTATTGCTTCCCGGAGTCGTTCCCCCCCGGTGGCAAGAAGTACGGTTCTCGAAAAGTTTATTAAAACTCCGGTAGGATTTCGCCGGAAGTTTCGCGGCAACTTCGAGACACGTAGTTGGAGGGGAAGTTGGAAAGTGGCCGCTTTAAGAATTCTCTTTCAACCGGCGCGGATTTAGCCGTCGCGAAATTCATTACGCGTCAAAATTTCCCACGGACGCGAGCCATCTCGTCGTATTTCTCAACTTCTTCCTTAATCGCCTTTCGAATACCCCGTTCCGCGACTTCGTTCCCGGCCTCATCCGAGTATCGAGCGATTTTAACACCAGCGTTATGTCTGATTCCAGTGAGGGAGGTTACGTTGTCCGAACTCAGGGACTCGATAGCGAGGTTACGAGAGAGAGTGAAGCTAGTATGCCGAACGAGGGGTTCCCCGCCCCCAAGGGTGCACTGGCTGAAAGACGGTATACCGCTGCACCCTCGCAGAGGCCTGAGGATTCAACACAAACGGTGAGTCTTGCTTTCCATTCTGATATTCCAGCGGAAACCGCTCGCGATTTATCGCGGGTCGCGGACAAAGGCGCGGGATCAACGCGGTGGAAAGACGTGTTTCGCGTGCAGGCGAAAAATCCCCGGTAACGACTCGTCGCGGTGCAACTTTCGCGTGGGAAGGCAGCAAGGGTTTGAACGAAGGGCCGCGAAAGTTTCGGCTTCCCGGCCGAAGCGTTTATAACCCGGGATAACGTACGACAAACTCGCCTGTTCTCCCACTAATTCGCGATTAACGAAATCGTTTCGTGTTTGGCACCGATTTCGAGCAACGACTCGCCAGCTTTCCATGCTCGTTTTCTCCTCGTTTTCCGATCCGAGCGGTCGTCGAGCTTCTGATATCGTTGCCAAGAATACTACTCGCGTGTGACATCGATTTCCGACGAGCCCTGCCCGCGTGCTCGCGTGTCCCCGAGCAATCGATCGTAACGACGTAATCGCCGTTATTACGCTCGATTTCTTTTATTACCGCCGCCGTGGCTCCGTTTCCTCTCGCGGTCCGTGCCGGGAAAATAAAGGAAACTGTCCTCTTAGTCGTTTCGCTGGGAAATTTCCGCTTGTCCCTCAGCGAGAAGCGAATCCGCGCGACGGATGCTGCGTGAGGGAAGCCACCAACGCAGTGGTATGGCGTCGGTGGTGGTCGGAAGGTGGATAACGCGAGTCTCTTCGCGTCGGGGAACACGTGTCGAGCGTGTTAAGACGATTGGCAGTTTGTAAATCTCTCGCGTGGCAGCGTGGCTCGACGAGCGGTTAGCACGGCCCTGGGAACCGTAATAATTTCAGACGGCCTTTCGGCCGGATTTACTATCCACGGAGGAACGATTATAGCGAGAGAGTCGGCCGGCCCTCTTCTCTGATGACTCAACTGTTGGCAAGACTCTCGTTTCGCCTCTGCTTCTGCTGCTACCACTACCACCGCTCTTTAAAGACGACGTATTCGCGCGCGAGCACGCCTGCTCGCCGGTCCAACGCGAGCATATTGTAATGGAAACCGTCAGCTTCTTTTCTCCTTTGCTCCGTCAAAGTCTACGCTTTCAAACTTTCCTCCCCGTTGCCTCGCTGCCCCCGCTCGCCCCGCGTCCGCCGCGTAATAACGCGTAAGCAACGCGCCTTTGCTTTCCGCGACTATCTCTCGCGATTCTGCCTCGTAACTGCGCGATATTGTAAACTGTTTGCCTTTGAGCCTGGAAAGCGACCGGGGAGACTGCCCGCTTTTGAAGCCGCGCTCCGAGCGAGAAGAAAGTGAATCGCGACATATTTTTCCTTTCGCTCTCGAAAACCAGAGGAGTCGCCAGCGGCGTTTAATGGCAGTTTGTAATTAGTCCGCTTTGCCGGGAATGCCGGCGAATCGATGGGAAAGTGCCACTTGCCGCGAATGCCCCGGCCGACGTTTCCATACAATTTTTAATGAACACTCCCGAGTAATTAGAGCCCGAAGAAATGGATTTTTCATATTTCGCCTACAACGAAGGGGCGTTCGACGCGTGATATCGGGCAAAGAAACGGAAACCGTGTCACGGAACGAGACAGAGAGAGAGAGAGAGAGAGAGAGAGAGAGAACAGTAAAGGAAGATCGCGAAGCGGAATCCGCTCGCTGGAATGTTCTACCAAGGCACCCCGGTGATTAATTAATCGACGCAACGCGCTCGGAAAATGGCGCTTTTGGCCGAAATCTCGCAGACTCTCGCGAAGAAGCCGTTCGTCGGAAATTTACGACCGATGGGGAAAACTCGTCTTCCATGCCGGAATTATCATCGACGGATCTCGCCCCCCTCGTCCCAGTTGCATCGCGTCCATTGATATTCCTAGTTTTACCGCCACTCCTCTCGCGAATTAATCCTCGACTCGCGCGAGTCGACACTCTAATTCGGAAGTCGAGGCGAAGATGTTCCCTTTCCTGTCGCGACGTTTCGTAGCACCCGGATAGATAGACGAGGGTGTGCGAAACGGGGTGGTAAGGGGCGCGTTAATCGTTGGACCGGCGACTCTTGCCGCGCAACTCGGCCTCGGGACGACGTAGGGTCGTAAAAGAAAAATCTCGCGGCGATCCTTCACCGAGACCATGGACGGGACTAGCGTGTACCCCGTCGTAATTTTCAATTACTGTCTACGGCACGGACCGGCGGAAACTCGTTCGTTCCGCTGGAAGCACGGGTCTTCGTCGTAAAATCGAACGTGCCTGCGCTCTCTCGCGTCTACGTGCACGGTTCCGGAGTGCAAAATCGAGGCATCGGCCGTTAATCTTATCCGGAGCGGAGAGATTTTCGATCTAGGCGAACTCGCGTATATATCGCGACGGGCGTAAGTTGGACCGAGCCTTTGGCCGACTTTGCGAAGAAATTTCCGCGCCGAGTTTCGCGATGGGATCCGTTTCTACCGGCGTCTTCGAGTCGCGGCGTTTCTTCCACGGCTCCGCGAGAGGAAATTCCAGCCGAGACGTCGATAGGAAGGTAGGGTACAAAAGGAGCCGGCAAAAAGGGCGGAGAGAAAACAGAGGGCGACGCTGAAAGGAGCGGCGACGCTGCCTCGCGACATTAATTTTCCGCGGGCATTCAATTAACTTGAAAGCCTCCGACGCGGCTCAAAATTACGCGTCAATCGAATTAACCGATAAACAAGATTCGCGGCTGGCGAGGCTGGAACTCGCCTACCACGCGAGACCGTCGAACGGAAAGGGAACGAGGCGAGCTCGAAGGAATCTCTCCCTTTTACCGTCAGAGACGCCGCGACGTCGAAAGGAAACGCGAGTTCGCCGATGACGAGTCGCGGAATTGCTCTCGGATTTCGCGGACGACGTCTCGTGATCGAAATTAATTCTACCGGTGCCCGGGTGTCGATGCAGGACGGACGACTGGCGGAAACCGGGCCGATATCCGGCGTCTGACGAATTAATATTAACGATTAATCGCGGGAGAGAATCGGCGGTCGCTGGCCGTCCAGCGGGAAGACGAATACGCGCGCGTTCCGCGTTGAAGTTTGATCAATGCCGACGGTTGCGGCTGGCAATTATTCCGAAATTATCACGTTCGTGCGTCGTCGTTACGTACAACCGTGTTCCTGGGCGTTTATTATCCGGCCGGCAGTAGTTATCTCGCTAATTTGTCATCCGTAAGTACCGGCGGGGTGAGCGGGCTGACAAAAGTGCACCGTCGCGTAAGAGCCCTTATCGAGAGTGCTTCCGCGCGACGTTCTTTGCGTCCCCTCGCTCGTAAATTAAGCGGGTAAATGTTATAATTACGAGTCGCGCGCTTCGCACTCGCGCGTCGCGCTCAAAGGACCAGAATCGCGGACTCTGCGTTCCGCAAACACGCTAACCGCGCCGATCTTCTCGTATTCTTCCGTCTTTCTTTCCCTCCGTTTTCCTCTCCATTCCGCGGCGAGGTTTTCTCGCAAACGCGGCACTCTCGACTCTCGTATCGCGAAGGAAATCGGCAAGGTTGGAGGAACTCGGGTTATCCCGCTCTCGCACGGAGGCCTTTCATTTGCTCGTCGCCGACAGGTGTATCGCTATCGAATTTCCATCGATCCGGTGGACACCAGTCTAGCCGGAGTTATCCGACGCGGCGTGCAAGCTATTACGTGATTGCAGGTTTGCAAAACGTATTCCGGCTCTCTCCGTTTTCCCAACGTCTACCTTGGACACGTCGGCTTCCTTTGAATCCAGCCCGATCAAATCGCCGCTGCCGCGTCTCGGCAACGCGAGAAATTAATAGAACCACGGCTCTTATAATTTCCGTCGGCCGTTGCGTCACGCCGGACCGATAGAGCGGACGGGGATCGGGACCGTTCCGCGCGGCTGCGAATCGACCAAAGTTCCACCGCGGTGTCGAGGATATCCCGTAACGTTGTACCGCGCGATAAGTCGACCGTAAAGACCAACCCTAAACGAGATTAGACCGCTGGTTTTACGATTCGTCTAGCGAACCGTCCCCCCTCTTGCCCAACATCACCGACCCCTCGCGATTCCATATCCGCGCTGCTCGCTGTCAAATCGATCGTTTATGGCACCCGATCCCGTTCCGTTACTCGTGGTCCGATTTGCACCGATTTTCTTCGTCGTCGCGGCGATGCGAAGACGCTGGGTCGCGGAACTATCCGGAATTTCAACGCAAGTGTAATTTCTCTCGCGTAAAAATGGCGACAAGTCGCGCGAGGATCTGGTACCCGCGAGTAAATCGTGGTGTAACGGTGGCGCGTTCGGTTCGAGGGGCGTACGAGTGCATGCTCGCGTTTCTCCCGTTTTCCACTCACAAATCTCCCCGACGACCATTGAACGTGCCTCTTACCTCCGAAACGGAACCACCCCCGGAAGGTCTTAACCCGAGCAAGCGGCGCTCGTTGCGCCGGAACCGTTCGTACTAGCTCGGTCTGGCTGTACGTGCTACCCGAGCAGGAAAGATTGCCAGCAATAAAATGTTAATAGGTTAACGAGCGGCAACCGGATCCTCTCGGGGACTCTGCAAACAGAGCCCTCTTGCATCTTTTGCTCGCTCGCTTTCTCTTTCTTTCCGCCTTTCTCCGCTCTTCGTTACGCTGATTCACCTTCGCCTTGTAAACTCGCGGCTAATGAAAATTGATAAATCAGCCGGAGCCGGTGCTCGCCGTGAAGGGTTAGACGCGCGAGAACCTTTTCCTCGCGAAGGATTCGAGTAATTATCCGGCGTCGCGTTGGTCGCGATTTTCCCTTAAGAAGGGGCGAGACGAAGACGCGTTCGAAGCGGAAATTTCGAGCTTCTTTCTCGCGTGTATTTGTTCCGGGTAACAAAGCGGTGAAGCGAGCTCGCCACCGCGAAGCCACGCGAGGAGGTGGGATCGTTTTATGTCCCAATTTGCAGGAATTCATTTACATCCGAATGAATAATGGGCCAACGACGACGCGGCACTTTCCGGCCTAATGCTAATTAATTTCACGACCTATCGATTATTCTTTTGTTGCCCGGCTAGGAGCGAAACGCCCCGCGGCTCGCCGTTCTTTGCCCTATCGATTCGTCGCCGAACGTGTCCCTGGCGGCCCTGTCGCTGCAAAGCGTAACGTAAAAGCTCGTGTCGTCGTTAATTGCGAAAGGACGGAATTTCTAGCCGATCGAAACGCCCCGTCCTTTGTCACTTTCCACCACTTACATTCCACTTGGTAAACGAACTCGAGGACCCTTCGAATACCCCCAACGATTCCTGCTTTTAACGCTTAATCCTCCTCTCTGCGGCCTCTCTCGCTCTTTCAAACCGTGTCGATATTTACGCGCAAACAAACGGGACGCCCGCCGATCCGATAAACGAGAAAACGGTGACGTAAAACCAAAGGACGCGTCCACCCGACGGAGTAAATCGAGGAGGGGAATACTCGAAACGAAAGAATCCTGTGAAATCTCCCGTCTGGGGGGAAGTAACCACGGCGACGAACGAGAAGCACTCGTCTGTCGCGGAAAGAAACACGTTCGATCCGTGTCTGACCATGCACGCGCCTCTTCCACTCGCGGTTCCTCCACGCGGTCGATGCTGCGTCCTGTGGCTGACGCGGGGGACTAACGGGATTGCCCGAAATTTCTATACATCGGGAAGAAGAAGTGTCGTTAAGAAGTTGCGGCAAAGTGTCTCGTTGCCCGCGAGAGTGGATAAATTTGATCGCGGGGCGGCTGAAAAAGTATCAAAAATTCGCGCACTCGAAGGCGAGTGGCTGTCTCCGCCGCCAGCAGCGGCGCCGGTAAACAAAGCGGCAAAGTCAACAGGATTTTTAACAGGCAATTTAGAGTTCGCGCGGGGACCATTATCCCGGAGACGCGACGATCTTTATGCGCGTCGCGCTTCGTTATAAACACTTTTCAACGGCGGGATCCTAGAAAGCGTGGCAATCATAAAGTTTATCCCACCGCCTGCCGTCAACTTGCCTCCGATGTCGTCCGCTCGCTCGCCGATAAAAAAGGATCGTAGACTCTGGCATTTGCATACGCGGCCAAAACTATCTCGCATTTCTGTCGATAAATATACTTCCGGGCCGCAGAGTTTATCCGGGATCAGCAGCCGGCCAGGTCGAATGCAGATTTACGCAAAATAGGATTCTCGCTCGGCCCTGCGCCCGCTCGAAACAGGGTGCGGCGTTTTCTCGCCGGTTTTCAATTTCGATTAAGTCTCCGTCGCTAACGAAAAACCCCAGGCTACCGGGGGCCGTTAACGCTCGCCAACTTTTATAATAATCGGAAAGAAAATGGAGCCCCGTCGACTCTCGTTCGCCGTCCGGCGTTTCAATTTTACAGCGCGCGATTTCGCTCGCTTTTCATTTCGGACAGGGGAATCGCGCGAGCGTCCAGGGTTTAAAAGCTCGGCTTCTCGTTTCGCGAACGCGCGTGTATAATTTATCCGAGGACCAGTTCCTCGAGTTCTCGTTTTGCCCGTTGACAGGCGCCGGTCTTTGCCGCCATTGCATAATCGAATATTCGCCTCCGCGCGTGTCCTCGCGTGTTCGAACCTCGTGTTCATCGTTCTCCGTTTTACCATCGTCCGAATGATTATTCCCTCTTTGTCCGCCGAATGATTACTCTCGCGAAGCTCGTCCTTCAACTAACGAATCCCCGGCACGCATTTTTCCACGTCGAGCAATAAAACGCGCGTTGTGCCCGTTTACCGGTGGTAAAGCGTTTATGGAGAACGCCGGGGTGGAAAAAACGGGGGTGACCAAACGAACAACGCGATTCGCTGAGCCGCACGGCAGCGGTTACTTTTAAAACGGGAACCCTTGGACCGTGGAAAATTCCGCCACGCATTCCATTAAAAAGCCTTCGAGCGAGCGGCTCGGTCGATGGAAATCGCTGGAAAATTCGGCGTCGATCGTCAATCGCGGGGATCCCTTTGTCCGTCCCTTTGTCGTTTCTCTTGCGCGTGGCGCGAGCGTTATCGACGAGTCGGGTGTTAATATCCGCGGTTACGGTTATTAATATTAGCGGCAACCGAAGCGGTAATGGCATCGGCGCGTATTATCGCTGTATTCTTATCGTTAACGCCATTGCCGCCACGCCACACGGGCGCCAGCGTGATGCAATTAATGCACCCGCGCATCGGATACCCGTTCATCCTCGTTCCTGTCCACCATGCGATACAGGCTTTACCTCTGCGAGCCACCTCTGGCTCTCCCCTTAAGACGGTATTCTAGTCTACGGGGCAATTTTTTGGGTGCTATTTGAAATTTTTTTTTTTTTAAGAGCTGGTTGCTACTAGAAGGAGATTCGTGAACGTTTCCCATTTATAAAATTTCCAGACTTTTCGATAGTATCCCCGTCCAGGACAGGGCTCGCTTTTCCTTTCATCCCTTCTAGCACTACCGCCGCAACGAAGATACCTGTGACACGACGACTGTTAACAATCGTAGGGGATTTCTTTTATTCGACAGATATTATTTGGCGTGGTTGAAATCGTTACTCGAAATTACACCCCGATCTCCGTTTCTCTAAATGTAACTATCCAGGGATACGAGATAAAAAGTTTTAACTTTTGGTGTCATGTCGCTCTTTGATACGAATTTTCCCGCGTGAGATCCCGTTCAAAAAGCATGTCGCAACCGCGTTAAACAAGGAACGCCCGACGATGAAAGCGGATCAAGGAGCGGAAGCTAGAGACTAGGCAGAGAGTATCGGAAAGGACGTGTCTTAGATTTACTTTTTCATCCTTCTCCTCTTCCTCCATTACGATAGTACATCGTCTTTAATTTCCCTTTAGCCGGTAGTAAATATATCTTAGAGTCAAATGGTCTTTCTCCTCTGCCAGTGCAAATCCTCCGCGTTACTAACAATCCTCGTACGCTGGGTAACGCGATCCGTTCGGAAGCTGTTCCTGCGAGTAGCGCGACGTGGAAGAAGGAACATTTCATCCCGGAAAAGATGTACGCGCCACTCATCCGCGGATGAACTCGTTCGCGTGGTTCGTTACGGCGTAGGATCCAGCAACGTCGTTTCCGCTGGTGGAAACGAGGAAGAGCGAGTTTATAACAGGGGCGATTATTGCTCGCGAGGAGGATCCTCGTCGCCTTAGCCGGCACGAGTGCACAAAGGACGTAAAGTGCGTATTCTGGCAATTTTGCGCGTATGCGCGAAATAAAGCGGCGCAAGCACTCGGCCCCGCGCCCCGCTGCTCTGCCACTCGCGAGCTTCTCCCCGCGACAAGTGACAGGTAACTTTTAAACGAGCCCGGAATACGAGTGCAGTAAAAATACTCGCGGAAGGTAGCACGAGCGCGACGAACAAACGGCGGACTCGCGCTGCCTATTATTTCGCGAATCTCGTTCCTCCGTGTCTGCGCGGCTCTGCACGCGCTCGAAATTTTCCGCTCGTCTGCCGGTGAAACCCTTTCCGTTCTCGGAAAAAGTTGCTCAAACGCCGCGCGGAGATGGCCAAGTATCCGTTACCGACGTTCCTCGCCTACCCCTTTGATCCGCGAATTCGAGCAGTCGCTTTAGAGCACCGTTTATACCTCGTCACCGATTATACGTTGCACTCGCTCGAGGTTGGCCAAAGGCAGCCTCGAAACTCGCTGCCTGATCGCCAAGTGCGAGCGCGCAGTGTGCACGCAAGAGTAACGAGAGAAGAATTTTTCCCAGAGTTTTATCTTCGATCGGAGCGGAATCGAGCGGAATCGGAGGACGCTCGAGGCGTTCCTGACGCAGAGGCATTAGCTGCGTGAGGTACGCGCCAGGCATAGCCAGCGAGATCGTCGGTAGTTATTAAGTAAACGGTGAAAGAGCGGCTGCGAAGCGAAGCGAAATCCGTAATGAATTGGGAAAGCACGAGACTGCCGGAGATTAATACGTCTCCGTCGTTAAGTATTAACGGGAGAAACGGACTTGCCGCGTTATTTCGGATTATTTGCGCGTATAAATTCGTGGCTCCTCCTCCGCTCGTCGTCCTGCGCGCCTAGCTACTCGCGGAAACTCGTTACATTGTTAACGGACATTCGGTCGTGGAGAAGTTCCCGCTGATCCGCGAAACTTGCGCCAATTCTCCAGCAGATGCTTCGAACCGTTCGGCATCGCGAACGATCCATCGATCGCGAGATTCACTCGTCCTCTCCGCGTTCCTCGTCCCGCGATATTTCTCCACGGCGACCCACGACGACGACGACGACGACGAGTTGGTCCGCGCGGAAGTTGGACAACGGGGACGGTCGGTGAAAGGGTCGATTTAAGGAATTTTCCGGAAGCGAACACCGGGGCGGAAGTTTCCTCGATCGAGGTCGAAATAGCCCGTAAGCCGACGGGGTGCGCGGTGCCATTGGTTAAAAAAATTCTTCTCCCAAGGGAGGCACTTTAAGGGCGGCTCTTTTGGCGAGCGTCTGCCCGGTCACTGCCAGGGGATTACTGCGGCTGAAAAAGCGCGGAACAATCGCGCGTGTGGGAGGGCGGGGAATCGTGGCCGGGTAGGAGAAAAAGGGGGAAAAAAGTATCGCGGCCACTGAATCGAGCAAACTGGCAAAGGAAAAAGAACGAACCGCCCCCACCGACGTTGCTGCCAGGAGGAACGAAATTAACGACTAAACGAGCGGGCCGCTCGCGCGTGTACCCGCTGCATCTCCGCTACCGGATGAAACAAACGTACTTTCGGGGGATAACTGTGACCGACCGACAAGCTTCCGGTAACTTTGCTCGTGTCCTGGACCACGGCCAAACACGATTAAGTCGCCGCGCGCTCCTCCTTCGGGGCAGGGGAAAAGAAAGAAAAAAAAGAAAGGAAGAAAAGATGGCTCGGAGCGGAGACGTTGGAAGAAGAGGCCGATACCTGAGAGATGCGCAAGGTGTTCCTCCTCTGTTCCCGACGATGCAGCATCCGCGGCGTCGGCCATCGCGTGCTCTCTTCGCCCTTCTTCGCCCTTCTTCGCCCTTCTTCACCCTCCTCCGGTTCGTTCGTTGTTGCAATCGCAACGCCGGTTGGACGTTGTCCAATGACAGTGGCATATCGGCCAGTTTACCCTGCCGGAATCGTCCAGGTGGAAAACGAGGTTGGACCGCGGCGAACGCGACGAGGGTAAAAGCCGAAGGAAGGAAGGGTTGGGGCAGAGGGTGGCAGGGCGAAATCAACTGGCGATTTTCCACGGTCGATTCGCAACGGTACGGGGCCAGCTTACCGCGGTACCCTTCGGCTCGATTCAAATATTTATAGATTCCTCGGAGGGGAAAATGTATCGACTGACCGATCGCCGGAGCGTGCCGGAAACGCGCGAGGCGCGCCCTTCGCTCGAGGCTCGACTAATCCCCAGGAAACGAGGGCGAAACCTAGCTTCGTTCCGGTGCAATTAACCCTTCGCATCCTTGGAATATTTATGAAAGGACGTCTGGAAACTTTGCCCGTTTTCTGCCCCTAAAACAGAGCCTTACGGTTTTTCTTGCAGCTGCTCCACCGGCTGAATCGAATCTTCCATTCGCGAAGAGACTTCGAAATTACGCCCTGAAAACCAGCCAATCGTCCTCTCAACGGTATTAGCAGTTCACGGGGGAAGTAACGAGCTGGAAACAAAAGCAACGAGAGAGGTCGGAACGCTTTCTCCCCGCCGTTACTACCGGGAATATACAATCCGCTCGCGGCAATTAGTAACGATTAATTAAGAATATTCGTGCCGTTCCGCTCGCACGGGTTGCTTCCTTTAAAGACCCCGGGCGGCGAGCGTAATGGAACCTGCACGAAATTTCGGCGCGCGGAGGAACACGGAGCTTGCTCGCCGAGCGGAAAGAGGGAGCGTCCCGGGCCGCGTTTAGATAGTCACGGGAGGTCGAACTGGAGGTCGGTGCGCCTTTGTGCACGGCGAATTAATAATTAATTAAAACTGATGGGCGTTCGTGGGCAAAGTGGAGGCGCGAAGCTTCTCGAAACGCCCGACGCGCTCCCCTTCGCGGCCGTGCGATGGTTATACCACGAACGATAGGCCAACTACGAACCGCCATTTTTGCTCCGTCGTTCTCGCTTTGTTTCGCGTCCTTTCGTTACACGGCAGCCGCGGGGGTGCGCGGGGAGCGGGCAGGGGACCGTGGCCCGGCAAATTAATCGTTAATTACGATCCCCCTCCTCCTCCTCCTCCCCTCCCGGTGACCCGCGCTTTACCGTTTTGCCCGGTTAATTGGTTCCACGGGACCGTTTCCCGTTCGTCATCGAGAATCGATAATATCGTTTATCGCGCGTTTCCTTTTTCTACGCGCGACGCCCCGCGTGACTTTGTCGACCGGCAATTCGGGAACGCGTTTACGCGCTGCAAGAATTGCATTCCGCTCGTCGGAAGTCGCCGTTTTCGCCGCGTTCGATTCGCCCGCCGAGCTTCGCAAAAATCGATCCCGCCGGCCGGAGCCGAGAGAGAGAGATAGAGAGAGAGAGAGAGAGAGAGGGCCGGGCCTAGCACGCTCGAGAAAATCGAGCCAGACGCGAGACCGGCGAATCGAATTACCGACCCAGCTGTAACGCGTTAGTTCATAATTTAACGATCTTCCCGCAGGGACACGATCCACGATCGGCGACGCACCGACGCGATCCGCCCGTGGAAATCGGCCGATATCGCGCGGATTTTCCGAGGAAAGAAGGCCGCGCAGTGGCAGTGTCAAAGGCAGAGACGCGAAAGCCGCGAGGATATAAATTTACCGCGGCCTAAGGTTCTTACTCACGCATTTCTAAGCGATGTCTCGCTAGCCGGCCGCACCCCGTGCCCAGACTCAACCCCCGATCCTCCCTCTGCCTCGTTTTTCGCGCGCGTGTCCGTATTTATTTAGATTCAGCGGCAAGGTCCAGCATCTCCGTCCTCTCCGTTGATGACTCACAGCCGAGCATGTCGGACGACGAGAAGAAATTCTCATCCGCGGAGAGAGAGAGAGAGAGAGAGAGGAGCGAGAGAGACGCGATTCGGCGCGCTTGCCAAGACTACTCTGCTTAGATTTAAATCGGTCCGTTCGAACCTCGCGTATCCTCTCTCCTTCTCTGCCTCCCTTGCCCCTAGAACCATCGATCCTCCAGAAATATCCTGACGAATCGCGGATGAACTCGAAGGAAACCTCCCCTTTCCGAACTTTCCAAAACTATTAAAAGATGCCGTGAAAAAGGTAGGCGTTCCTTTCGATAACTCGCCGGGGGTGCGGGCGGGGAGGGCGGAGCGTTTCCGAGGCGTTAAATAACGGATGAAAGAATGCGGCAGGGGTGAAGCGGCGTTTTCCACCCTCGCGCAGGGCGGTGGGAAATTCTAAAATTATCGAGGCCGAGAGGCCACTCTGGCCGTTGGAGAAGGAAACCCTGCGAGAGGATCCATCGACGAAAGATCGGGCCGGATGAGCGAGGGCACGGTAGCTGCTTTTGTCTCGACGGGATTCGAGGGCGATACGGCGACTTTGAAGTCGGAACCCGGGTCCGAAAACCGCTCCGCGACGAGATATCTCCTCGTCTTTCCCCGGATCGAGCACCGGGAAATTTCGATCGAATTAATCTCGCCGGGTCGCTTACGATACGCACTCCGCTCTGTCGAGAGGACGCCGCGCGCGAGACGGGGCGGAAGAGGGAGAAAAAGAAGGGAGGGACGCGGGAACAAAGAGCAATCGTGGTGATGGTGGTGATGGTGGTGGTGGTGGTTAGAAGGAAAGAGAAAAGCGGGACGAAAGGTCGCGAAACTAAATTTCGCGATGAAAGGGGGCAGTGGATCCGAGTGAAACCATCCTCCTGAAACGATCCCGGAGCGCGGAGGTAAAGAAAGCGGAAGTGGTCGCTGGGAGTAACTTTGCGAAGTGGGAAGCTGGACGAGGCGGAAGTCGAAGGTGGTCTAGAAAGAGGAGAGAAGGAAACGGAGCAGGGTGGAAGAAGAAAGGTGGCAAAGATGCGGGTGTGTAACACGCGATATATAGACACACTCGGAGAGGGAAAAAGGAAGAGAGAGAGAGAGAGAGAGAGAGAGAGAGAGAGAGGGCCTGCGAGCGGCTCGATGGTTAGGCGAGATTAGGGGCGCGGGCAGGCGGATACGAGCGAGCGCTCGAAAGCTCTCCAGAGGACTTCACCGTGGGCCACTTCATCCTCGCTAAGTTCTATACCGGATTCTTCGGCTTCTTTTCTTCGCGAACGCCCCAAACGGCCAGCCGTCGGACTTTCGAGCCAAGACCTTTGTTCCGATATCTCTACCGTCGCCGACCGAAATCGTTTGACCTTTTTCCAGTCGATACCGGGCACGACCCGGCCTCTGCGCCCCGACGTCGTTCGATGCGATCGCGCGGAACTCTCGCGCGGAGAATTCGCCGCGCGGAAATAGAAAGGAGCTTTCCCTCGTTCGCTTGCGAACACGGAGCCGAGACGGAGCGAAAATAATTTCGGTCGAGGAGCGTCGAGGAGCTTCGAGGAGCGTCGCGGTTTATTTTCCGGACGGGAAAGGTCACGCGTTGCGGTAGCGCGATCCGGAGACCCTTTGACCGAGGTGGGACGAGAGACGGCGACAACGCGGATACGGAGTGAAAAGATGGGTGAAAAATGCATGCGGAGGGTGAAACGGTAATGGGGTGGGCCGCGGAAAGCGTTACTTTCGCGAGACGTTTGGCCTGAAAGCGGCAAGCGGGTTACGGCTGGAGCCGTGCGGGAGACGAGCGATCGCGCGATGGAAGCGGCGGGAAAGGGAATTGGAAATTAAAGCGAGCGACCTGAGGCCGATGGGTACGGTATCGTGGAAAGAAACGGAGATATCGAGTGGCGAGGGAAGCGAGTGCCGGGAGCCCGGCCAGGGGATGAGATTAAAATAAAACGAGCCACGTCTTTACGGCGACGCTTTATTTCTACGGTTGTTTAACGCGCCGGATAAATCAGCGACAGCGACACCGGACTAAACTGTTTTACATAAACGACACGCTCTATTCGTCTCGCTCTGGTAATTTATCGCGTCGTCGGGGGGATATTATTTTCGATGTCCAGATCGTCGTGGAACTCCGACGTCGCGATCGCACGATGGAAACGCGTCTGGTGGGCGTTCCGCGGTCGGACGAAGAACCGGATGATGGGAGCGTGGTGGTCGGTGGCGGAAGGTAAGGGGAGAAAGGGTGAAAAGCTGGCACGCGGGAAGCAACAGTCGTTTTTACAAAGTCCAAGCACCGTGCCATTCTACTCGCCGTCTCGCTCCTCGCCCGTTCTTCCTCGCTCGGTTTTCCCCGCTTGTTCCGTTCGTGTCGCGAGTCTGAATGGTGGCAGCAGTGGCATTGATGGGTCACGGTATTTATAACCGAGCGAGCGTGCGAACGGCACCGCCTTTGACTACCTGCGCTTACGCGGAAGCTGTACGAGTCTCCGATATTTCGTTCAGCTCGCGCTACGCTCGCGACGCCATAAATCCCAGCTGTTTTCCGCGACGCTGCTCCGCGCTGTCCGAAAGAGGCGTTCGTCTTCGCCGCGCAGGGCTCGCGAGAAGGATCCTCGAAAGACCGCATTCACGGGGAGTTTATCGGGAAAAGTTGCTCGGGGGTGAATTTATAATATTAACGCCGGTATTTACGCGCTCGCGGCAGCTGCGGGTAAAATTCGCGGTGCCACAATTCCGGCGGCGATGCGAAAAGTTTGCAACAACGATAGATACCTGCGAGCGAGTGGAAACGACGCGGCTCGCAGCGTCGATCATCGGAGACGTTTTATCGCGACCGGCGTAGCACGCGGTCGGAACTCGTGGAAATTTCGTCTCCCGCGGCGGTCGGAATTCCGCGTGATATGCTCGGGAAAATCCGTACGGCTTAACGAGCTGCCACGACGAGAGTTGAAATCCCGGCGAGACCGGATCCGGACTATTTCTCAGGAACAGAGTCCGCCGGGACTCGGCGGCCGTCGGAGTTTTCCTTCTGTTCGAGGATTCAGCCCGGCCTTCCGGTCCCTCCTAGATGTTCGCTGATCACTGAAACTCGCCGGAATTACGGCATCGTTAACGCGCGCCGCTCGTTTCGCGTTAATGTTCCCCGTTGGATTAAAATTACAACTAACGATAGGAGGTTGAACGCGAGAATCGAGTCGGCTCGAGTTACTTCTCGCGAGCAGCCGCAGCTGGTCCGCAACGCCCCCCAGTTACGACGAGATCGAACCACCACCCCCGTGTTGGCGAGTTGCAATTGCAGGGAAATTCGCGAGAGGGTTATCGGGATGGCGGAGCGACATCAGGAAGAAACAGCGGGATGACCGAAGCGCGAAAACTCGCTCGGCTGCGAACCGAGCACTACGGCACTGAGCTGTCCCGACTAAAATTAGACGGTACGCTCGGAGTCTCGTCGGGGACTACCGAGAAGCGTCGCGTTGTCTGGCCATCGTTATTCGTATCTCGCTAACGTAACTGATTCGTTAAATCAGCCGCCGGTAACTTCCAGACGACACACGGACGTAATTCGATACCGTGCGTCGCCCACGAAAATCTACCGAAATTGCTTCGTTCGTGCGACCATGATCGTCGTCACCGGGGCTACGTCATCCGGCTACGTCACCGGGTCGAAAGGAATTCGCGTCGACCATAAGTCAGACGCGCGCGCGTTCCACCGATCGCGTCGTCTCGCTCCCTCTCTCCCCCCTCGCTATTCGCTCACCCTGTCTCGCCAGATTTCTGCGCCGCGTTTCTACGCTCTTTCCTCCGTCGAGATGCTTCGCCGGTCTCCGGCCCACGGCTCCCTCTTTCCGCCGAGCAATCTTTTGGCTACTCGTACCGACAGCTCGCGAAGACCGTCGGAGCGGAACGGCGAGACTCGCGGAGCGAGGAGAGAAAAGAGCGGAAAAAGGAGCGGATAATAGAAAGGAAAGCCTTATCGGACGTCCTCGAAAGGCGGTTCGCGTCGATGTCCGCGATAGGGAACGCGGCGCTTGCAGTCGCCTCTCGATACAATCGTGCCCGGAAGAATTTCGTGGAAGAACGGTGACTGGGACGGGGTGACGCGGCGTTGGACGAGGAAAGAAAAACGGCGATGAAAGACGGAAAGAGAGCAGGCCGTGTGCCGTTCAACCGGCAGAAGCACTAACGCAGCGAGCCAGCCGGCCAAAAGAAAACCATTAACCGCTTGCACGGGATGGAAGAAAAACACAAGGGCCAAGAGGGGAGGGGGCGAAGAAAGCGCGCTTCCCTCTTGCTCCCTTTCCGCGCGTATCTCTTTTTCACCCCTGCCACCGTGCTCGTGCACGACATGCCGTTTCCATTACAAGACTGATAGTCCTCCGGGCTCTGGCCGGTCGCCCCGGCGTTCGCCATTAGGAATCCATTCTACCCCGTTGGTCAATCGGATCGCCGCGTTCGAGCAGCCGAACGCACGGATTCCGGCGCGAGGAGTCGTCGCGACGCCGAGTCTCGCGATGCCTGCCCGGAACGGGGATCCGCGTGTCTCTCGCGATTACCTTTCAAACGAGCGGAACAGCCCCGTGACGAGGAAAAAGCTGGGACCGTGAAATCCCAGGGCGCGCGCCATTCTTATTCGCGAGAATGCTCAGGTGAGCGGGATTTCCTGACAAATTCTCTCCGCCTCTTTTTCCACCCGGCCCTCGTCCCCGTTGCGACGTCGCGCTCAGGCGCCCCCCCCCCCTTGGGCGAGGGTGACGGGGTGCAAAAAAGGACGGGACGAGGGAGAGAGGGCGGAGGACAGAGCAGGCAAATTAAGCGTAATACCCGCATGGCGGCGACGTCTCGGCGAGACGACGCGGACGAGACGCCTGGCAGAGATTACTCTGGATATAATCCGGAATAGAAAGTCACTTTGTCTCCGAGGGAGTATCCTGCACCGGTTAATTGGCTTTACAGCGCCTTTGGTCCCGTCGATTTCTCCGCCTCGGAACGATTAAACGAAACGCGCGCCGCGTGTTTTCCGCGTGGTACGCGATAATCCGAGGGAATTGTACGAGAGAGGCGAGCGGAGGAGCGTGGGAAATAACGAGGCGCGAGCGTTATCCGCGACGCGATGGCGGCGAGCGGCAGGGTGGCCGAAATAAGGGCGGAAAAACGGGCGAAGGCGGAATTCGTATTAAACACGGCTCGGAATAGGTTGGCCGAACGAGCGTTGATAACGCGGTCAGCGGGGACGCGGCGCCTAACGCGACGGTCTAAATCTGGCGGAACGTTAATAAACGAAAGGTGCACCGTGGGACGTGTCGCGGAAATGAATTTCCGTGCGAGAGTCTGGCAATAATCGCGCTAGAGACGCTCGTAACGTCGCGCGGAACGAGCCACGTCCGGCTTCGGTTTTATCGTGGCTGGTGGAACAAGCTGGGTAGTTAGCCGTGAATTCCGCGCGGAGGTAAGCGGGCGTAGCGGCACCTGGCGCGCCCGCTGGATCGGGTATAAACGAGTCCAGTCGATCTCGGGGATCAACGTCGAATTAACGCACTCGCAAATAATCGGCGATCGCGACGAGCTCCGTTCCAAGCCTGTCAGATCGTCCAGCGATCATTCCGGCGAGCGTTATTGCCGTCGGCAAGATTTATGGACCGAACCGACGCGAATTCGGTCCGCTCGTTACGCGATCGACGGGAAAATACGAGGGGGAGAAAGCGCGTGCGGGATACCTTGGCCAAGCAGCTACGGGAGCAGCGTTATTCGCCGCCGTAGCGATACAGCGATTGTAAGTCAGGATGAGACGCGTTATTGAAACGTTAAGGGGAAGTTACGGGCATTCTTGGCGCGTTGCTACTTATCTCGCGGGGAAAGACGAGTGCCTCCATTCACTTAGGATCATCGTAAAATCCATTCTTAAGGCGGTCAGGCCTGCTAAGCCGCCGAGTTACCGCCTAATCTTGCCACCAGTGGCACGGCTCCGCGTGGAATATCCAAGTTGCCCGTAATCGAATGCCTGCCGTGCTTCTGCGAGTTGCTCCAACCGGAGAACCGATCGACGGAGTCGCGCTGCCGGAAGTTCCTCCGCGTCCCCTAATTTCCGCGTTCGCCGCGACGTCGAAGTTTTCCCGATCTACGCGTTACCACCGAACCAACGACTTTGCCCCTGTCGCGGAAAAATCACGCCGCCTCGGAGGGTAATTACGAGAAGCTTCGGCACGGCACGCATCGGAACGCGCAGGAGTTGGCGGAAGCTTATCTCCGCGGGGAAAGTTGGCGAGGGAATTTGCAGCTTGCATCGGCGGCGGCCTTGGGCTCGGGAAACGGCGCGCCGCGACGCACAGAGACGGCATACGCCGGCGATTCGCCTGGGCCGGTCGTTAGAAAATCCTCGTGGATCGATTCTCTTTGGAGCGCGCGAAAGGGGTTCGCGGAGGGGTGGTGATGGCGGCGCGGCCGAGGGAGGAGGATCGGCAGGCTAACCGGCCGCAAAAACGTAACGAGATGAAAGGAGAGCGCGAAAGACGGACCGAGTCATGAACGAGGTGGAATACATAAATAGAAATCTCGGTTTATCTCTCTCCATCTGGCCGTGCCTCCAGCTCTCCTTCTTCCCCTTCCTCCGACCCTCTTCCCTCCTCCCAGCTTCCATCCCGTTCTCCGTCGCGGCGCGCGAATACTCCTGGAAACGCTTCTTCTCGCTCGCTCGCGGTGGCATATATACGCGCCTACTAACCGGAGAGTGGCGGTAGTCTAGACGGAGTGTCGATTTTTGCCGCGGCACCAAATTAGAAACCCTTCCCTGCTGGATCCATCGCGGTTCCACCGCCTCTCGCACCCCTCCAGCCTCGCCTCTCTTTTTTTCTCCTTTCCCGTGTCCGTCGCTCCAGACTCTCTCTCTCTCTCTCTCGCTTCTCTTCCTCGTCCTGCCCCTCTCCTGCCCCTACGCTCCGCTCCTCGCCCGCCGTTTCTCTCGTTCTCGGTGTATCTCCGTATCTCGTGAACGCGCGCATGTGAAATCGCTTAAAGGGGATGAACAGACGACGACGACGACGACGACGACGACGACGAGTCGTGGCCCTTGGCTCTCGTTCCACTCGTGCAAATATTTTCGCTCCGTCCCGCGACTTTCGCCGGTCCAAAGGACGCCCGGCACCTGGACGCCGGTGAAAAATCTCCTATCCGATCGATCTCTGCTCCCTCTCGCTCGAGCGAACAACGTTCTCGTCCGATCGAATTCGCGGCTAGTCGGTCGATACATCGAAATGACGATAAGATGTATCGCGGGATGGAAAACGAGAATCACGCACAGCAAATTCGAGCTGCTGAATGCAAAACATCGGTGATCTCGCATTCATCCGCGGGCATCGGCCGCGCAGCGTGCATACATTTATGTAAACACGCGTAGGGGTGGCCGGAGAGGCCCGTGAAAGTACGGTATCGCATAAAAGGCGCATAAAGGTGGAGCATAAAGGGAAAAAGTTGAAGTTAATCCAGGGGCCGCGCAAATTGTGTTCGCGCCGCACTGCTCTTCGCTTTCATTACCTTTAACTCCCCTCTCGGCCTGTTTTAGCTTCCACCTGAGATGGCAATTACCCCGACCCCCGATCCGTTTCGGCGATCTCTCGATTCTCTCGTCGCGCTTCGATCCGCCCAAACGAGCCGGCGAATTAAAACTTCCCGCTCCGCGAAATCTCGCTGAAATCTCGCTGAAATCTCGCCGGAAAGCAAGTTCGTTTCTCTCTCCGCGAAAAGCGGATCGACCGATCGATCGTAGCACGAGAGGGTAGAAATTTAGGAGACGCGACGAAGGAAACGTCGATCCCACCGCCGCGATTAAGGGATTATTCCGCGAGTGTTGGCGGCGCAACGGGCACGGAAATTGCGTTCGATTTGCGCGAATTCGCGTGCGCGTTTCGTTAATCATCGCTGCAGCTGAAATGCCGGAATTAGTCGCAAGTGGCGCTATCCGTTTTATCCTATCTCGGTTTCAAAATTGCGCCAGCCAAGCTTGAAAAGCAATTCGAAATGACAGCTCCTCTAAGCCACGTCGCGGCTTTCGATCGACGACGGATTACGGCGCGAGCTTGTGCGGCGTTCGCGTCGATTAACCGCCGAAAAGCTTACGGGATATCCTTCCGTATTTCGAGCCGATATTTCGTCGAGGTCCAGCGAGGGTGGCCGAGGCTTGCCGGGGTGAAAATTGCCAGACGCCTTTAGCCCGACGTCGGAGCGGGGAAGAAAGCAGCGACAGCGTCGGCCAAAGTCCAAGATCCACCCTTGAAATTGTATCCGGTTGCGGATTCCAGCCGACCGTGGATTTACGATCAAGCTTCTCTTCTCCTCGGTCCGTTAACCCTCGGACGTGGACTCGCTGGATTGCGACGTGATACAAGGCCATCGGGAAACTGCTGCGACAAGTGGAAGGGTCGAGACAGAGGGCCATCCCGGCGCCGGTTGAATCGCGTCCAATTTAAGCAGCCGTCTCAGGGTGACCTCGCGCTGGGCCTCGCGATCGCAAGTGCCAAGCTTCGCGTTGCTCCCCGACCGTTCGACCTTGCCTCCTTCCGGCTTCCCACATCCGACGAGCAACCCTTAACCGACTTGGACGGACTCTGCCGATTGCCAGCGACTCGGCTGTGCCGATCGAGGCAGCTGCGTGCCATCATTCGATCGATAGCTGGCACTCTCTTCCGTTCGTTGATTCGTCGGCTGGTCGGCGAATAGGACGAAAAGGACGACGAGGAGTGGAGCTTATGGAGAAAGTCGGATCCAGGTCTGCCATTTGATGCTCGTTCACGAGGGAGCAGCACGGTGTGCGGAAAGTTGGCGCGAAGAGCGACTCGGATACGTTTGATCGGGCGAATTGGGCAACATCCGGGGTAAAATAAGGGCGAAATCGCGGCCCGCGTCGATCGTTATCGATATATTTGCGTTACGGGGGAATTCCGGCGGCAGTAATCCGCAGCGTTCGAAAAGTTATTAAATTTGCCGGCGTCTCGAGGGCAAGTTCGAGAGCTCCTCGGTAGAAGTTTCGGCTTCTTCATACGGAAAAACGAGTTTTCCCGGATAGAGAAGTCCAGAAATTTCAGACCGCTCTAAACCTCGCGGAAGCTCGCAGGCGAGGGTATTCGGATCCTCGGGAGCGCAGGCAAAACTTCCTGTTTGCCCGAACTTTGCGGAATCTTCTCCTGGGACTCGAGGGAGGCTACGCGAGCCAGGCCCGCCTCGAGATTCGTGTACTCCGCCGAAAGATAATAAACGAACTAATCCGCTATCTGGCCGCGTTTCCATTGAATATCACGAGAGCAAACGATTATCGCAAATCCCGTCTCGATAGTGTAAACTTTGCTTTTATATAGGCACACACAGGCGCTCCCGAAAGTCTAATGAAGATCACGTTATCTGTTCGCAGGCGGAGATCGAAAGTGGTGATATCCTCCGCGAAGCCCGAGGACAGCGGCAGATACGAGTGCGTAGCCGAGAGTACTTCCGGTCATCGGGCCTCACTCGCGGCCCAGCTTCTAGTCGCTCACGATACGAGAATTCCGGAAACCAGTGAGTATCCACGCATCTTTCCTTACAGAACAGCCACCTCTCTTGTCCCGCTTGTCGCACTCACGCGCGCTTTCATCGTCCGAGATTCCGCTCGTGTGTGGACGCTCGTCCCCCCTTGGAGTTCTACACGATATCTTCGTGGTATCTTCGTGGTTGGTAACCCCTTGATCGTGGTACTACGATAGGCTAGTAGTCTTCTATCGAAGAACGAAAGGAAAAAGGAAGGGGGACGTGCGTGAAGCTTTTCTAACAGGCCCTGCCTTAGACGGAGGGCGATACTTAGATAACGTAGGAACCTCTGTTTAAGGGAAGTCGAGGATTCGTCGAGGATTTGCGAGAAAGTCCTCGAACCTCCTCGAAGTTGGAATCCATCTAGCGGCGAGGATGAGAATGATGGTCGCTACGCGTATATTTCGTTTCCGCGCGATGAGAATGGATTCGAGACGCGTGTACGCGTCGCTCGCCGCGTTCGTCTCATTAATAAAAATACTCGAGAAACGCGGTATTCTAGCGCCCTTAAAAACAGCACGGCTTCGTTATTCGAGCGTCGATGATCGATACAAAAACGGCCAGAGGAACGCTCGGGGAACAAAGCGAACGGGAGACGCGTTTTTGTTCGACCACCGGCTGGATTTCCGGCGATCGATCGATCGGCGAACACCTGCCGATACATCGCCGCGCGTTTCAGTTTTTCCTCGTTGTCGTCATAACTCCGACGGTGCGTGCAACCGCCGCGGAATCACCATTGAATCCGCGAAAAAATAGCGGCGCGCGTTATACGCGCAGCGGGTCGCGACTTCGCGATACACTGCCTGGTTGCCTGCGACATTTCGATAACCCCATTGTCGTCGTGAAAATCATTTTTCTTCCCTTTTTTCTCTCGTTTTTCTCTCGTTTTTCTCTATTTCTGGTCCAATGCCGCCGCCAAAGGGAGTATAAAAGGTTACGGGAAATCCTTTGATCTGCCTCGAGTCGCGACGAGCCGGTTAAACATCGCGCGAGCGGAAAGGGCGGCCACGCGCGATTCTCGCGCCGCGTCGGGGACAATTTCGCGATACTCGCGCGTGCGGCACGGAGAGAAATAGGAAAACTCGGTCAGGACGTCTGGAACGGAAGGATAATCGATTCTCCACGGGAGAGAGGGAGTATCGGTTCACGGACGGCGCGGTCATTACGGTCGACGTAGCATCGTGTAAAGATGCGGCCACGATGTGCATAAACGTCTGAAAGAGTTCGCATCGGAGCTTATCGATCGGCAGCCGGCTAGACCTCGAGCGGAAGGGCCGCGGCGCGGAACGTTAGTTTATGGGTTTTCATAATACCTGCAACATTTGGCAAACGCTTTTCGCCGGCGTATTTATGCCGGCCGAGAAAAGTGCAGCCGCCGCGGATACAGTCGGACGGGAAAAACGCGGTGCTCGACCGCGTAACTCAGGTTACAGCTCGCGCAATTTCGACCGCGATCCCGGCTCGATTCGAGGGAATCGGCGTCGTTCGAACGAGAATTTCCATGCCGGGTAATATCGCGGGAACGAAATCGAGCGGATCGAGAGTCCGCGTGGGTACAGCAGACGCTGCCTCGCGATCGGACGAACGAGGAGGCAGACGACGAAACGGATATTCCGGGGGTAAAGATGGGCGCAAAGAGGCGTTGCAGAAGTGGGCCAGTGGAGACGTAGGTGATAAAGCAAGGATTAAGCACCCGATGCGATAATGCCTGCGCAGTCCGGCGGTTGCAGCGAGGCCGGGAAAGCTTGCGGTTCACCGCCACCGTGGGGCTGCTAGCTCGTATGACGGACAAAGGGCGACAATTACAACCCTGCCAGCTACGTCAGGGTTTCATATAGCTCTGAACTACCCGATGGCACGGGTCAGCTGCCCGTTTTGGCGTACACGCGCGTACACTCGAGCGGCCAGTAAATCCCGCAACGATGGAACGCTGTCCCGATTCTCGCGGAATTTCTCCGCATTTTCCCAAAACAAGCGACGCGTGCAACGCTGGGACAAAGGATCGATTCGCGGAACGACTACCCGTGCGAGGCTCGTCGCCAAAGTCGCAAAGACACCGAGCGGACACGATCGCGGGAACGTGCCACGGCGAACGGTCATCCCGCGCGTTTTTATTCGCACCAATGCCGCTCTCGAGGGCGTTCCGACGACGCGGCCGTGACTTCCGCTCCCCCGTTGGTTGGCTGCTCGATTGCGGTAACAGATTGCGGTAATGTTTATAAGCCTAGAGTTACTCGAAAGGGCGAACCGCGCTAGCTAGACTGCAATAACATTTACCACAAACTTTTACTACGGCTCGAATGCTACGGCCCTGCTCCCCTGGCCCGAGTGCTCTCTCCGCCGCACTATGTTTTAACAATTGCCGTTGCAGTCGCAATGGCACGCTTTACTACCGCCGAGGTGTAACTCGATACAATAACGCGCGTTCCGCGTCGTTTAGCCGGGGGAAAGAGCCGACTTACGCCAGCCGCCGTTGTTCTCCGCCACCTTCGCGGGATCGATTAAATTATGCACCGAGAGCAGCTCGGTTGCTCCACCGACCGCCGAATCCGAGGCAATCGCTGCTCGACCGGTTAGCCGTTCATCGATAAGCTCGCGACGTATCGCGGAAGACGCGGAGCCGAGGCTTCGTGCTCAAGTTTCGCGCGAGAAATCCTCGAGCGGTCAAATACCCGGAGCGAAGGGTGAGTGGCGAGGCCAGGAAAAAGCGGAGAGTTTCTTTTGTGCCGCGCGCGCGAATGCACGCGTCAGCGTGGCCAGAAAGCACGGAGCTGTAAAAACTCGAGACGGGGGGCGGCAATTTATCTGCTCGCGCGTGCAACATTGCCGGCCTGGAGGGTCCTCGAAGCCGATATCTTCCGTGGCGATTCTCTGGCGCGAACGAGGACTTTCGTCCACTCGAAACTCGCGGGTGTCACGAGGAATTGTCGCGCGAGGGGGCGAGACGGGGACAGGAATCCTTAGGACGAAGAGGACGCGGCTAATGACTCCGGTTAAATACCGATACGCCGGATAACGATAACGGAGCGAGGCGGAGAAAGATCCGGCGCCGGAGGAAGACTTAAGTCCGCTTAATGCTCTCGAAGGTGAAGAGACGAGAAACAGAGACAATTAGGAGGCGAAGCAGGGGCGGCGAAACGTCGAAATAGAAACAATTACGAGCGGAAGGTAAACCCTTCTTCGTGGAGCCTCGCGGATGCTACGGGCGACAGCGATAGCCATACCCCGGCGTCGTGTTGTCTTTCCGGGCATTGTTTCCCTCGCAGGCGCCAAGCCGAGGCGCAGTGTCGCAGATATAGAGCTCATCGTTCTTACGGAATTAATTAAAAGCGGACCAATCGACTTCGCTCTCGTCCCGAATTACCGCCGAGTCGAGGACGTCGCCGCGCTCCTCGAATTTCTTCCCACCCCGCGAGTCCACTCGGACGTTAAATTTTACGAGAACTTTCGAGACCGTGTGGCAGCTTCGCCACGTCGTCGTCGAACGCCAGGGTGAAAAATTCGAGACGGTCGAACGGCGGTCGGTGATAAGCGGTAAGCGTCGCGTGGCGAATAAAGTCTCGTGGAGGGTTGGTTACGCGCGATATTGTCTCGCGACGCGAAGATGCTACACCCCTTGCTGCAAACTCGAAAACTTGTCGCGCGATTTCTCCAGGCCTGTCGTCGCGACGACGAATAAACAACCGTCCTCGACGGAGCGGAGCGGCACACGCGCCGTCTGACTATATGTCGCTCATACTACTTGCTCCTACTACTTGCCAGTCCTGGCGGTGCATTATGCACGCCGGCGGAGCGAAGTTCGGAGGCGCGGGCGGAGGAAAAAGCGAGATACACGTAGCGAAAGATCATCTCCCGTTCACCTGGGATTCTCTGTCAGCGATACTTGGCGCGACGGCGAAGTAAAACGAACAAGTTGTCGTTTCGCGCCCGGCCGCGGTCGTTGGAACGCTCGTGGAAACGAGAAGGGGTTGCTCGCGGGTGATAAATCAATGCCAGGGGAATCGAGCAGGCGTGAATTATTTAAAATTCCGCCACGACTCGCGTGCAATTTTCCACGCGAGGATTATCCGCGGAAGAAATCGTGGCAGCGTCGGGTTTCGAGGCCGACCTCGGGGGGAACCTCTTACGACCACTCGAAATCGACTTTCCCGTGTTTGGATAAATTAAACGAGCTGTCAGAGCACGGCGGTGCATTTCGCGCGACTGACGCCGCGGAAAGACAGGAATAATATTACGGCGCTGGCAAGTCTGTTTGGCGAGTCTGCCTCGATGAGAATGCGCGGCATCGGGAAACTCTGCCGGAGAAATATGCCTCCCGCCGCGACCGTTCGTCTCGACGAGCCCTCCGCGGCCCTTTGGCCAAACAACCCGCGTGCGGACGCGCGTCCTCGCGATACAAACTTGGCGCAACTTGCCGGAACAGTCGTTAGTCTCGCTGGCAATTATCGCGATCGGAGAACGAAGAACGAGAGGGCGCGGTCCGGCGGAGAAAGCGGAGAAAGCGGATTCGCGGCGAGGACGAGTCGGCGAAACGGCGCGAGAAGAGAGGCAACGGCGTCGAATCGTTGCTTAATCGCGTGCTCGTTTCGCCAAGTGGCACTCCGACGAATTTCAATCGCGCTCGTCGGCCAATTCCGAGCGTAATGCGATGCAGATGCAGAAACCACGCGCGATTTAGCTCCCCCAGTACGCGGTAGCGTGCACACACTCATGGTCGTCGTTAGGTGCGGGACGTGGCGCGAAATTCCCTGCGACCCGGGTCTCTACGATGCGAGTCGACCGGGTGAATAGCTGTTTGCTGCGCGAGACAGCGCGTGCATCCAACGCCATCCGCCGCCTCTACGCCCGCACTGTTTCCCTTTCGATAAGGAACGATCCCCGCTGCCGTTTACGATCCTCCGCTCGCGACGCGGGGCAAAATCGAGGCAGCTCGCAGTTGTAACCCGAAAGAAACACTCGTTGCCTCCGGAAGAACAAACAAGACGCGTTACGTAAAGGCTCGCAGCAGCTAGCGTGCTCGGGACCATCGGCTCGAATGTTTCGCGGAGGTGGCGCCGCTTTTTACCCGGCCTCATTTCTGCCGCGTCGCTAATTAGCTCAAGCGCAAAACAACGGTTTAATTATCGGGGGAGTTCTCTCTTAACGAGCCACGCGGAGGAACAGTTGTTCGCTTATTTATCGCCGCTCGGACTCGACGGGGAATAGCGATGCTCGGATTTATTCGCGGTTCGTCCATTGTCTCCGGGGACAAGGCGTCTCGATGCGACCAAGGATATCCCGATCCTCTCGAGTTCGAGATTGGCCGCCAACGGAGACCCGTCGAGTAGAGTCGAGTGGAGTCGTAACGACACGCGGAAACGGCGGTCGAGGAATCGTGGAATTGTCTCCCGCGTGCCGGGGAAGAAAAACGAGGACTCGCGGGAATCCTATTCGTCGATCGACTCGCGGAGAAGAGCGAGCCGCTCGGTTGGCAATCCAATCGCGGGATCAAAAGGTTGATTCCACGAAAGCCGCTTGATTTTCCAGCGTCGTCTACGAGCTCGTTGTTGCGGCCGACTGCAGCGTGCAGCGTGCGCGCGAGCTTTCAACGACCGGTAAAAGCATTAACTCGTCTCCCCAAGCCGGTGACTACGACCGACGCGTTCTATTTGGCGAACGCGCGATAACCGGCCGCGACGTGTACGTCACCGGCTGCATCGCGAACGACTGCTCCAGACTTATAACGTATGGAATTTTATATGAACCTAGACGCGGCGGCTCGTGTTTCGCGTGCCATAAGATCGTGTTCCGTGAGCAACGGTTCGGCTGCCGCGGTTTGACGCCCTTCGCGACGGATCCGCTGGAATCGGGACGCGCGAATGAAACATTCGTCCCCGGCGATGCCGATCCAGACGCGTTTCAGCAAACTCGGCTGTCATCCCTCGACTCCACTCTCGCCGGCTTCGCAGCTGTCTCTTACTGCTCTGCCGATACGCGCGCGCGGATGTTTCGAAATAATTCACCAGGAAAATAAAGCTCCGTGGATCGACGCGGAAATTTTCCGCGCGGAATCGAGTCGACCGTCGTCAGTGGACCGGCGAACGTTATCGTGGATCGAATCGCCGGTTTTTGCCAGCGTTCGCGAAACGCCACGGCCACCTCGCGAGGGCGGCGCAGAGATCGACGATCACGGATAGATCGGATAACGATCGCCGACAGTGAAACATCGTGCTCTTTATTCCGGACTCGCACGCTCTGGTCTTTTTATTTATCGTCGGACCGCGCGGAACAGCGCCGTGTGCCGTGAATCTGTCCGGCCAGCTACGGACCCGTTTCACTCGTTCTCCACTGACCGCGATATTTTCGCTTTTCGCTTATTTATACCCGAGAGATCTTGCGCTGCTATCGATCGAGTCGCAGACGTCGAGGAAATTCGCTATTTTTCATCCGTCGCTGCGACGAGCTTCGCTCGCGATGAGTTCGTTAACGAAGAGCCAACGGCGTCGACGCTAATTTGCCATCCGGGACGAATGGAAATCGGAAAGGGAGAAGGAGAAATCCTTTCGAGGAACGGCGGAATCCGTCTAACAAATATTCCCGGCGGCGAATCGTATTTTCCGGGGAAAAATCGCGAGAAGCCGGTGGAAAACCGTTGGAACGTTTCCGTAGGCCGATCGTTAATTTATCTCGGTGGGGGAGTTTTGAGCGCGAAGCAGCGACAGCCAATGAAATCGTTTTCTAGGAAAACTAATTACCGCTGTGTTTATACGAAAGCCGGCGGTGGACCGTGGGACGCCGAGATATTTCATATTCCCGCGTCGAATCGACCGGCAGCGGAATACACGCGCGCAATAATTGCGGAAAAATGCGACCGCGAATATCGATGAGCATTTATTGCCGGCAATTTCTTTCGTCGGGCCAGCCGCTCGTGCGTGCGCTCGTTCGTGCGCTCGTTTGCGCGTCCGTTTGCGTGCCGGTTTGCGCGCGTGTGCGCCAGCCTACGTTTGATTGCCTGTGAAAATTTTATTTCCGCATTCGATTCAATTTTCGGCCGTATCGCCGCTAAAATAATTGTCCGCGCGCATCATTGATTAACATCCGATATTCCCGCGAAATACCCGACTACGCGATTACAAGGCATCGTTCCGAGAGAGGTACGATCGCCAATCGGCAAATCGAACGCGGAGAAAGGGTCCATTGGAAAATTCTTTGTATCTCTGTTCGAATAAGCCGACGGTCGAGCACGCGATATTTACCCCGTACGATAAGGGTCGGAGCAGACTAGCGACCCTATTAACGGTGAATAGCGCCGCAGTTCGACCCAGAATTGGATGGAAAAGGGAAACGAGGGGAGGGGGAAAAACGAGGGAAAAGATAGCAGGAGAAAGGAGAAGCGTGCATTCTTCTTCCTCGTTTGGTCCCGACCCCGTATGGGATAACGATAAGGAATTGCGTGTACGTCTCGAGTCTGGTTCGTCGCTGGCGAACGTTTAAAATAAATTACGGTTCGCGCGAGCAGAGATACGCGCGAGTCGCGCCGCGAGCGTACGGAATGGAGGTACAACGTTTGATTAAACTGTCAGGATTATCTGGGTTTTTCGATCGGCAAGGAACCTGCCTCCGCATGCCGGTCTTTACCGTCGAAGACTAATGGCCGAGCACCGACGCGACGCCCGGTTTATTAATGTCGCCCACGTGACGGACGGAAAAAACGCATTACTAAATTACGCGTCGGAGAATCGACGCGTCACGAGTCACCTCGTGCGTCGTTTAAAGCCTCGGTAGCTCGGTCGATAGCTGCGAGGAACTCGCGACGCTTCTCCCCGTTCATGCCGAGCGGCCGAATTAAGACGGAAGTGGATTATACTTTGCCCACTGTCAGTTAGGCCTAATACAGTTGGAGAAAACTCGAAGCTCGAAACAGGGCACGTCTAGATTGCCGGCAACTCGCATTACCTTCGAGATACCTCGAATCTAGACTGTGCGCCGTGTAACGATAAGATAGGGTAGATTCGGGTTACCCGCGGCAGGGGTGGAAAGTACGAAAGACCTGACCTGCGCTGCAACTTAAATTAGCTCGAAAACTAAAACACCTAGGTACCCTCGGAATTAAAGAATCACCGGCACCGGTCTAATTATACTCGGTTAATCCTAAATCGGCCCTTGACTAAATAAGAAGGGACGTTTCGCCGGGTCGAAAATGGAACGCACCTGGGATAAGCAATTATTCCGCCGCTAGCCCGCAGTAGATTCGACCCGTGCCAGGCCAGACGTCGGGCTCTCGGCTGCTCCAGCCGTGTCTACCGATGGAAACGAGCCGCGTAGATAGCGAACGGGGTCTATTCGGGGAAATTTTCATAAGTAGGGGCGAGGTTATCCAAAGGAATGCAGCCGGAGGCAGCGACGGCCCAAATTCTTTCCTTTCACGGCGATAGCGAGCGCCTGTGAAGCGGCGCTGCGAGGGAAAAGACATTCGCGGAACTTTGATCGCGAACGGTCGCACACGTAGAAAGGTACACGGGAGGAGGCACGCACGGCTGAGTGCCTGGTTAGATGCAGAGAAGTGCATTTCCCTGCAGTAACCCCGGGCACGGCACCTGGGGGTGCAATCTTCCTTTTGCCTTTCGCCTCGACGCGGCGCCGTGTCTAGGCAATCCGCGCAAAAAGATAGAAACACGCGTCGCGGGTACCTTCCGCGACTGCACGCGTTTCCAGGCTCCTTTCCAGCCACTCTCTATCCCGTGCATCCCGGAATTACCCGAGGGGCGCAGCGCCCGCGTGAACGCGGATACGCGCCAGTCGGCCGATTTCTCGCCGCGACGAGAACGCTTTCGCGGCGTTGCGAGTCGTGCTCCATCTTCGTTTATTCGCGAAGGGAAAAAGGGGAATTCCCCCGGACGGGGAAACGGGGGCAAGTCCGTTATTAGCCGCTGGGACGAAAGTCATTAACCGGGTGGTGGCGCGGCGGTGACGATGAAAGGTTTTCTGAAACGGCTAACGGGAGTCGGATGAAACGCGATTAAATCGGTTTCGCGCGATAGGTGCCGTTCACGGATTGATTGCAGGATCAATTTTAATCACTTCCGCGCGACGTGTATACCGCGACGAGTTACACATTCTAATGCGTTCCCTATTAATTTGAGAGTAGCCATTAGTTGCTCGTCCCGGCGTATCGCGCCGACTATCTATCACCCTACCCGGCAATATTGTCAGAATTCAATAAAGCAAACGAGCTGTTGATTCGATACTCGCCGGCCATTGTCGCTGGGGAAGCGGGATTGGATCCACTCGATCACGATGATCAAACTTCCGAAACGTTGAGCAGTCCGGCGATATACGTGCCGGTGGAATGGACCGGTTAATCCCACCGACTCGCGGAGCACTTGGGTGTACCGCGAAAAATCAGCTCGAGCAGTCGCGCTAGCCGGGACTTGATCGACGCCGGGAAGAAATTCACCGCGCGGATGGAGTACTGGAACACCGGCGAGATTCCACGAGTTAATAAGCTTCCTCTCGAGGTCTGCGGGAGCGAAGGAACAGAGGGCGGAGCGCGAAGGGTGGGCAGTTGGATGGAAATCAAATTCCATTCTTCTCCCGGCCGGTTTGTTCGTCGCGACGACGCAACGACTGCGATTTAAGCCCAGAGTCTCTTCGAATTAACTACCTCGAAACTCTGGACGAGGAGAAATTTCGCGGCGACCCCCGAGACGCACCCCCCGTGACTAACGAGATGGCGCGTTAGCCCCCCGGCGCCTGGAGGCATCGCGAGACGACCGGGGTCAATCGAACTCGGAAATCGCGGCCAGTAGAGTAACCAGGGGACGCGTGGTTGGCGAGGCCGACGGGGAAGCTGACCGAGTGGAACGAACGAAAAGGAAATCAGGCTGCGGGAGCGGATCAGCTCCGTTCCGCCGCGAGATTTCGAAGAGGGGACAACGCAGAGGCAACGCTCCAGATTACGCTTTTGACGTCGGCCGAGCCCGGTTCTCGACACACATCCCCGGCGTCGTTAACAATATATCGCCTACTGCCGCGACCCGGAATTACACGCCGCAATTCGCGCGGAGCGAAAACGCGGCCGGCGGATCAGCGGTGAAAAGGAGACGGAGACGACGGAGAGGGTCGCGCGCGGCCCGATACGCGGACGAATACGCGCGAAGGAGAGGGTGAAAGAGAGCGAAAACGAGAGGGGGAGGAAGGGTGAGCAGAGAGAGCGGTATCCGGAAAAGCTGGCTGGCGAAACAAGGCCGGGCCGGGTTGTCCTTAAGCGTACAATCGCGCGCATCCCTCCGCCCGACGCTGCTGCCCTACCGCGCGCATTCATAGGCAAAATGTCGTTCTTCATCGCGCCGTTACATCGTTGAATGAATTCGCGAAAGAATTCGTACGGCACGGCTGCCGGCCCATTGTTCCACGGCTCTTTGAATTCCGCTCCACGGCACGATTTTCCTCCCGTTTCTTATTCTCCGTGCCCGGTTTCCGCTCCCTTCTCCCTCCGCCTCGGCTTTGACCGTGTTTTCCGCGTCGCGAGCCCTGCCAGCGCCGCGTGTTCTTTGCCCGCGACTGTACTACGAAAGAAATTCGTCCCACGGGACGGCCGAGCGGTTCCGCTTTGATTAAATAGTCTCCTAGACCGGCGAGATGACGCGGTTAAGCGGCCCAGGCACGCGGAACGATGGATCGACGCGATAATCGCGAAACTAGACCGCGGACGCGCGTGTCGACGAAACGAATTAACCGGGGCGCATTATCTGCGCGCAGAAGGGGCAAAGTTAATGGAAGACAAACAGCCGAGCCGTGCCGGACAAGCTTCGCGTGCAGCCGCGCTTTGTTTGCGCGCCAAGTAGGAGAAAAACGGAAACGTCGCGGCCGACACCGGGGAGGATCCCGTGCGGGCTGACAACCGGCGGAATTCCGCGTCCAGTCGCCCAGACGCTCGGCGTCTGTCCGTCCCCCGGCGCGGACGCGGATCTCCGCGCGCTCCGAAGCCCCGTTATCGCGTCTCGCCCGCATATCAACCTACCCTCCCCCGTGGATTTTCGTCGCTCGCGGAAACTCCGGGTCTCTCGACGGGGCTGAACAAAAGATGGCTGAACACGCGGCGCAAGACGCTGCCAGCGGAAGCCGTAACGATCGCGGAACGAATTCCGCGGGTTCGAGAGCAGCAAGGCGGAGCCCCTGCGATACGAGCGGAGATCTTTTGTCCGCGGGTGTACACCGGTTCGCCGGATAAATTCGAATCGCGATAGCGTACGGAAAGGCTCGTTGATTGCGAGGCAGGGGAAGAAACAAAGCGGAAACGTGAATGCGATTCGAAGCTCGCGAGAACCTGTCGATATCGCGACGCGGGAAGGGGCAGATAAAAATTCACGATGGATCGACGCGTCGAAAGCGGAAGAAATACGATATCCAGGAGGAAAACGCGTTACCAGGGGCGAGGAAAAGGGACGAACGTAAGCCGGGGCAATTTCGCCGCTATGTTCCACGGATCGATCTTACATCCGGATCCTTTAATCTCACCGGAGCACCCTTTGTGGTCGAAGGTGTAAATCGTACGGCCCGTTCCGGACTAAGATCTCGCGAGCGAAGCCGAGAGGAGAGAGAGAGAGAGAGAGAGAGAGAGGGGGAGGAACAGAGTGGAAGGATCGCGATAGCCGGAAGCCCGGTGAATTCGAAATTCCAGGCAGAATCGACGGCTATGTTAACCGAGGTCAGCAATATCGCGGCCTTATTGAATCGTAGCCGCCCTGTTCGCGATACGACTGGATACGCGCGAGGATGTGTGAAAAAGAATCCAGACGAAATCGTTCGTCGGTTTCCGGACTCGTGGCCCACTCGTGAACGTTCCGGAGAGTATCGGTCCGGTCGTTGGCCGATTTCATATCGTGCAAACGCGACCGTTTCTCGCGCTGTGTTGCGCGCTTATGGGATTCGCGTAAACCAAAGTGTCTTGGATCGTTTAGAGGAAACGGGAGTCCTCGTTGCGTCGATTAATAGCGAAACGTGCGGCACGCAGAGGGATTTCGCCAAAGCTGGAGATTCGAGTGGAAAAATCGACGAAAGCGAGAAACGCGTCGGGAGTAAAGACGAAAGGCAGCTAGGAGGCTAAACGGTGGATAAAATTTTAGAGCCGGAGGTTTAGGAAGCGCAATGGGAAAGCGATGGCGCTCGAGGTCGCATCGCGGAAGAGCACGGCCGGTTGTTTCCGTTGATGGAAGGTTTCTCTCGTCAAAAACTCTTAGTCGTTTCTCTTTGTAGCGAAAATTCTCTTTGCGAGGATACTCGTTTCATCCGCCGGGAAGAGGCTGGGCTTAAAGCGGCTCGCGAGTCTTATCCGCGAGTTCTCTTCGCGATCGCGCGATACGTCTGCCATAAAAGTTTAACGAGGATGATGTAAGGTGCTTCGTTCGCCTCGAGAATCGTGCCTGTTCGCTTATGAACGGAACGCCGGTGAAACAACCGTCTCGCGATCTCTTTGCAAACAGCTCGGGAAACGATCGCTGCATACGCGAGCGCAGCGCGGTTCGTCTAACCCTCTTTCCGATACGAATTACCGTGCTCCACTCGTTTGCGTTCGATCGAGCGAACAGGAGGACGGAGGGAGAGACGTCGACGACGACGACGACGACGACGACGACGACGACGGCCAAGTTAATTCCGTTTCCCCGAGCTACGTCGGAGACGTCTCATAAAAGTCGCCTCGGAAGCGACGGAACAACAGGAACAACGTGCCCCGCTCGACGGATTCCGCGACGTGTGTGCGAGAATCTGCTCCTCCTCTCTCTCTCTCTCTTCCTCTCCCTCTCTCCCTCCGACTCTCCGTTTCCTCTTCACCTCCGCGACTCTTCCTTTTGCACGGTTTGCTAGATCTATTCAATTTACTTTTTCTAGCGGCAGGAAGGAATCTGCTCCGACAAAGGGAAAGAACGTACGGGCTACAACCGAGAGGGTAAGGGCGGTCGCAGCTGGGGCACGGGCGGCCTAGGGTAGGGGCGGGGAATTGCAGGCAAAAGGGGAGGGAATTTCGCTCGGTAAAGCACACGTGGAGAACCGTCGACGGTGCTTAAAGCTCAGAGGGTCCTTTGAAACTTTACAATTTCATTCTTCCAGACGTGGACGAGCGCGAAGATTCCGTGCCGCGCTCGTCTGGATTTTTCTCTCGCTTCCTTACAAGTCCGCCGTTTTTTCCCAACCATCGCAAAGGACACGGTCGCGGTCACGTAACCCGAATCGTTTTACCCCGTGTCGGCCGTATCGCGAGAAACGTCCACTTAAATTCGCTTAGGCGATCCCGTTGCGTGTCACCGGCGCGTCACCGGAATATCAAGGGGTTGAATTTCTCACCTCGAACGCGGGTCAAAACCTTCCGATGCCCGGCTGTTGTGTGACACGTCCACGAGAATGCCCCCCCGGTGCCGATGGCTTTCGTCGCGAAAACGGTCGCGATCGGTCGTAGGAACGGTCGCGGGAACGGTGGCCGCGAGAGCCAATAGAGCGGAGCAGCCTCGCGTTTGAAACACGATATTTGGAAACGCAAATGGACCGACTCTGGGTTCAACGGTGTGAACCGTACGCGTGCGCGGCCAGCCGAGCCACAGACTCTCGCGAACAGATATATTAGGGCAATTATATCCGACTTAATTACGCACCGCCTCCGGTCCGCACCTATTTTCGAACACTGTCGATGCAAATTAGCGCCGGCTGAAAGCGCGTCCTCTCTTCTTCCGGCAGCTCGCTCGAAAGCCTGTCCATCGCCGGCCGCTTCCTCTCGAAATAGCGGACGTTTTTCTTCCCCGCGACGTCGATTTTTCTCCTTCCTCTATCCGCCGCGCGCGCGCAAAAATACGAATCGCCCGCGCTTTTTACCCGCCCGGCGGAACCGCGCGTTTTTCCACGCACGAGCGCGACGTCCCGGTCGTAAATCGGCGCGGCAATTTCGAACACGCCTCGCGGCGCGCCTCGAGAGCAGCGCGGCTGAAAGGAAAATCATTTTTCTCGTTTTATTCACGAACGACGAGGAACATTCGATGCACCTAACGGTACATGCTCGCGGTGTAATTGGACCAACGTTTCTCCACGAGAACCGGTCGCATAATTCGGTCTGCCGAATTTTTTCCCCCGGGTGTCTCGCGGTTCCGACAGCGCCGCGGCCGGAGCAGATTAAAAGTTTCGTCATTTGGCCGGCTTCCGCGCGAGCCCGCTCGAATTTTCTCCGCAATTTTCGGGCCACGCTCGAAGAACGAACAACTCGTATTTCATACTTGAAATACGAGCGGCGCGGAGGGGGCAGAAGAATCCAGGGCGTTAGCCTTAATTAGCGCGCGCATGTGCAGCCAGTTAGCGCGGATAACTGTAATACATTTTTAAACTAATTCCCTCGCCGCTGAACGCGCGTACCGCCGAAGAAAGAGAAACACCGGCTGCGAGAGCGATTATTCCGCGAGTTTCGTCCTGTTAAACGTACAGGGAATTGCGTGGAAATTGTCGCGAGCGGCGCGGACGGAAAATAGAGGGGAAAAAGGCGGATGGAAAGCACTCGGGGGCCGGTTCGAAAAAGCTCTGTATCCATGTCAAAAATTCCGGCGCGAGACCGTAAACACGTCGAAAAGTGACGTATCAACGCGGAGCATCGCGGTCGACGCGGAACAGCTGGCCGGGGCTATCTAAATGCACCCGCGACACCGATTGATGTTACATCGACAGAGATAATGGTGTCCAAACAATGTAGCTCGCGTCAAAAGCAGCCGACGTTAAAACTGTTTGTTGCAGAGAACGCTTTGCCGCCTGCAGCGCGCCTCTAATGAGACAATTTCATTCGTCCGCGAAATTCGCGCGCCACTCGCGCTCGGACTACGTCACTGGATCCAGACTAGTCTTCCGTGTAAATATTACCGGATAATTTCCGCGTGCTCGATACCCGGCAAAAACATCGCGAAAATCGCTCTCGATACCCCGGCGAGTCTCCGCAAAGCGTCGAAAAATGAAATATCCGTGGCCGCCATTTTGCAACCGCGCCGCGCGTCGCGTCACCGTTCGTTCGGTTTTTCCATCGAATTTCAGTATGAACGCTCGTCGATCTCGTTACCCGCGACCATATTTACGGGTACTTATTGGTACTTGAACCACGATATTCCGCGTGGGAGAAACTCAACGACGCGTGCGGAAAAAGAGCGCGAGTATTCGCGGAGGAGCTGCGAGTTACATTTCAAAGGCAAGGGAGACGGAGGAATTTGTCAGCGTTTCCACGGATCGACGCGATGGTAAATGGACGTCGTCCATCTTGGATCTTTCCGGTGGCGCAGCAAACGCGAGAGTCGCTTTGGCATTCTGGCCGCGCGCGGTCGAACGAGGGTAGACTTTGCATAGCTCGATATCGCGCGGCGATATACAAGCGGAATACAAACCGGAATCGAGAACCGTTCGGACCCGTCATTTTCCCCGATAAGCTTTTCTATTTCTCCCTGCAAGTTTCCGCGGCGATCACGGTGAACCGTTTTCCCTCGAATCTCGACGCGCGAAATCGCGTCACGGGCCGAAAGAGGAGAAACGAATGGCAACGCGTGGGCCGCGCGTTGTCGAGCCGAATCGATATAGCCGCGATTCAAACTCGATTCTCGCCTCATCTAAACTTTCCTCCTCTTCCTCTCCCGCCGGTGTTAACCCTGTTTCGCGCGACCAACTTTCGCATTCCGCGAGATTGCCGCGCGATGTTTCCCGCGCGGCGTGAAAGAAACTCGCGGCACCGGAAGCGGGAGGAAAGTTTGGCGATTCGACGTTGCCTTGGAAAAACAGCGGAACACGACGGAGGCGGAGTTCGATTAACTCGAGATCCCAGCCGCGTGAGTTTCCGCCAATTCCCGGCCGGTAGGAAAACTACCCCTATGCGTCTTCTGTAACTAAAAGCCGAGATTAAACGAAATCCGAAGAAAGCGGAGTATCTTCTCGCGTTCTCGTGAAATAATACGCCCGGCGATTCCAATTTGAATCGGATCTCCGTCGGAACCGAAGGGATTCGAAATGGCGCGGGGTGGGAACGCCGGCGGAAGATTAAAATTTCAACGCGACCCTCCCCGTTCGTGCCTCGCCCTGTTTGCCTCGACTCTCGATAGGACAAAAAATAGAGAAAGCAAGTGCTCTCGCGGCGAAATGTCTTCAGCTCGTTAGGGACTTAACGAGAAGAAATGCGCCGGATGAGCGGAAAACGGCTGCCGGGAGTGGGTGAAAAAGCGAGAGAGGATAAAGCCGGCCGTACAAGCTGCTCGAGAGCTTTTCGAAGTTGAAGCCGCGCTCGGTAATACCGGCCCGACCGAATGGTCGAGTACTAATCCGAGTGTAATAATGGTGTACGCGTTCGCAAGCTCATCGCACGAACGTGAACGCGCTCTCCGACGAGCCACGCCGAGCCAAGCCATGTTCGCGAGCTCCGGCCGCTATTACTCCGCTCTGGCCGGCTCGTCTGCTCGCTTTCAAACTCGTTATACGATTTTTAATACATTGCACACGGCCGCTCCGTGCGCTCCGTGCGCTCCGTGCGTCGTTTCCGTGCCTCTCGCGCGTATCATGCTCAAATTGCCCCTATTCCGATTCACTCCCGCGTCCCGTGCTCGTCACGGTATCAAAGCCGCGCGCGACCGCTTCAAACTCCGGGAGGAATGGCTACCTTTGACACGTTAATTTCGCGACTTCTCCGCGATCACGCGAGGCCGGAAAAGCGCGGAAAATTCTGCTACCCCGTTGCAACGTTCCTCGATGTCCGATACGCGATGAGGAAGGATTAATCGCGGCTCAGGGGTAGCAAACGAGATAGCGAAGAGTAATTACTCGTCCGCGAAGAATCAATCGCCACGCGTAAGAGGTTTATCGTCGCGAGACGCTGGTTCGATCAACGGCTCTGGCTCGCGCTAAAGGGGTGGAAGCGCAAGGGCGGGGACGCGGAACGTGCGACGAAGAGACAAGGAACGGGAAGAGCGAAGGTTAGAGCAGGGAATGTTTTAAGCTCTTCATAAATCCAGCCGTCTCTCGCGTCCTCGGGTTTCCTCCTTAGCAGCCGTTCCATTTGCATACCAAAGACTAATCCGCGTGTGGGCCGATTGAAATGAAAATGCACGGTCTCGCCTCGAATCCACCATCCGGCTCTCCGCGAGCGCGAATATCATTTCCTCGCACGGCGAACAAAGCTTTAACGGCGAGCGATTTATTCACGCGAGGGGGAACACGCGCGCGCGTGAACCAGGCCAAAGCTCGTGCCGCGTGAAAGTCGATGGTGAAAAGAACGGGGGTGCAGATGGAGAGAGAGAGAGAGAGAGAGAAAGAGAGAGAGAGGCACTAGTGGTAGCAGATAGTACCCTACACCCCCGTATCGACGAGGGCGAACAAGCGGGACTTTTGGGGTGGCCAGAGGACGACACGCAATTTATGCGCATTCCGTTTCGAACGCTGACGAATATTTTTTCTCTGATTTTGTTACAGCGACGGCGGCCTGGCCGAGGCAGGAGCAGCCGTGCCCGATAGCTGGAGACTTTTGCATGAACGGTGGTACCTGCCTGTTTTTCGAGACCGTCGGTGAACCAGCATGCAGGTGAGCTCGCATCGATCGGTTTTGCTTCTGCATAATTGACCGTCGTCGCGTTTCGAACAAACAACGCGTGCCGTTACCCCGCTCCTTCGCTAAGCCCGCGATTTAATATTTCGTTAACGAACAACGAGAGGGACCGCCATTACCGGACACAATCCGGCGAATTATCGGATCTATCGACCCGTAAGAGGTAATCGCGGGTAAACGAGTCACGTCCCGACGTCCACGATGTTCCTCGCGTATCGGCCACCCGCCATCGAGAACGACACCCCGTTCGTTCGAAAATATTGAAACAAACGACTGCGAAACGCTTTTTCCGCGTACCTCTTACACCCCTGGCCCCGCAAGACGAGAAGCTACCAACCAGCCGAAATTGAGTTTCGCTTCTTGTTACCCTCTTTTCTATCCGACACCTACCGGCTCCGGGCTCAGCGGATGAGATTGGAAGAGGTCGGAGGTGGTTTCGCGGCATGTTTGTTGCCGATTTCGTGCAGCTCTCCAGACACGTCGAGTCTACTGACCTTTCGACCACTCGTGCTTCCACCTTCTCCTCTCCTCTCCGTTCTCGCTCCTCCAATCCCCGTCCAAGCTCTACTTCCTTCTCCGTCACTCCGACCACCCTCGCTTCTTCCCCATCCATTAAACAGAGCACCTTGCTCTCCGTTCTCTCCTATTCTATTCTCTCCGATTTTCCCGCAGCAACGGGGCTTCCGTCCTTTTTCCTCGTCGACCTTCTTCTTCGTCGCTACCCTCTCTCTCTCTCTCTCTCCGTTCCTCGCATCCGCTTCGACTGCAAGGGCGCAGGAGAGCTGTCCCCCTCCGGGAGCTGGCTGCGGACGTCCGCTAATCAAACAGTTTGTCCGTGGCGGGAATCAGAGGGGTCATCCGCGTCTGCGATTTCGGTTATTTACCGCTTAGAGCGCGCGTGCTCGGCGGTTTCCAGCGTCGGCTCGCGTGCGAATTTTACGACTCGGCGGGTACCTTTCTCTCCGAGGGCGATTCCGGGCGTCGATCGAACGGAGGGTAGGGTAGGGTGCGGAGAACCGCTCGATCCTGGGCTCACCCCTTGGGGCGAGGAAGAAAAAATGAAGGCAACACGGTTGGATCGTTTTTCATAAAAAATTCCTTTCAGCTGGGCGCGCAGTTTTCGCGTTCTAGCCCGCGCCCTTTACGCCCCCGTCGCAGAACTCGCGACCGCCTCGGCCGAAATTTCCTACGGTCCCTACTTGGCGCGATTTTATCGGTTCTTTGGAAAATTAAATTTCCCGGCCGATCGATCGCGCGTACGTTTAATTAAAAAAGTTCCACTGTGCCCCGATGATCGGTGATAACTTGGCGGAATTAGCCGGCGCGCTTGAGCAATCGCGAAGGAACACGCTGTAACCGCTTACGTTCGCGCGATTCTTTCTCTCGCCTCGTCTCGTATTACTTCTGTTCGTGTTAAAAATCACCGGGAAGGAGCGAGAGGGGGGCACAGGGAGAAACGAGAGAGAGAGAGAAGGTCCGTGGAAAAAGTTGGCCAATATCAAAGCAAACACTCGCCGGGGCAACATTTCCCTCGATTCTGGCAAACACTCGACTCGTTAATTTCGACGAAACGAGGGGAAACGCGCGAGACGAGGCTGTGTACTTGCTTCTGCGAACCTATACGCGTCGGTATTATTCCAGCGACGCGCGGCCAACTTTCCGCCGTTTCCTCCGCGTTCCCGCGTCTTTCGTTACGCGGCGGGAAAAGCCGCGAGCGGACGCGCGCGCGTCTTCCACCAGAGACAACTGCGTCTGGCGAGGCTGCGAAAGAAGCAGAAGAAGGAGAAAAAGGCGGAAAAGGGAGCGAGGAAAAATCGCCACTCCGACGACAATGGTCCTTTTGTCGGTGCGCTTTGACGTTGATTAGCCGCTCGTTAAATAAATTCGGTGGACGAGCTGATCCGCGAATAAAAGTGACCCTGCCGAGAAAGCCGGGAAAAGAGCGAGTCGCGTGGAAAGAGGGCGAAGAGCAAAGGGAAACACTGTGGTCTATGGACGGCTCCCAACGAACACCGCACTGCCATCGGTTGACGAGGGTTTATTGGCTTTATCGAGGAATCAGGTCGTCCCCGGAGGAACACCGGCCGAGGGAAAAAAGGAAGGACCGACGGAAAGAATGGACAATGGACAAATGAGCGTACGTCGGGCATTGTCTACTCGCATGCGACCAACTAGGACACAAACAGAACGTACGTGTACGTATTCTATTATTCGTGCGACGATGGAGAACGAGTCGCGTCGCCGAAGAGGAGTAAATTCTATAAAGGCGAACCTCGCTATCGGCGATCAGCGTCGCTGAATCGCGCCTGCGTTTCCCGGCAGATCGTCGTCGTCGAGTGGAATTCGCTGGTACCGATACCCCGGTGTCTCGACCCGAACGCTACTTACGCGCTAATAAATCGGCACACGGTGCCGCGAAGCTGGATCCTTCTTGCCAATAGTCAGCCCCCTGGCTGCAGCCATGGCTTATTCCTTTTGGCTCTTCGGGATAAATCACGGCTCGTATCTCGGGAATCCTCGATTTATGGATTTCCAGCGACTCGTCTTTTCGCGGAATAAATTCTCCCTCGCGACCGTGATCCCGATAAACTCGCTATAACCCCGGTCGAAATCGTCGTTGGGGAAAGGTGGCGCCAGAGGGCGAGTGTCGAAGAGGCAGGTACGCGCGTTTCCTCCCGAAGAGCGACAGCCGACCCCCCCGCGTATCCACGGGATCGTCTGGATCGACGATCGTTCCGGAAACAGGTCGCGGGGGATGCGCGGGGTCGATGGCCCAGTTTAAAGGGTCGTACCGCAAAATTCCGGCGCGTAGAACCGACGCGAATCGGTGTCGCGAATCGAGCATCTAGTTTATCGCAGCTGGGTCCCATCGCGGCATCCCTCCGCCCCTTCCAATCACCGGCGATCCCTTTTGCAGCCAGCCTCGCGGCACTTCACCAAAATACACGGCAAATGCAAAGCTTTCGCGCTCACCCGGCTCGGGGAGGATGCTCGTAAATCTCGCTGCTCGAGACACTTCATCCCGCACCCTCGATCCATTCAATTCCCGTCTCCACCTGTGCAACCTGTGATTCCAGCCGAGGCATTTGCCACGGAAGAGACTCGGATATTCGGATATCGAAAGACGCGGAAAACGGAGTGCTTTCTTTCTCCTACGACGTACTTTGATTTATTCCGAGGCGAGGCGCGGTTTCGACTTTGCCATCCTCTCCTCCTTCCTTCCCGGCTCGGGCTCGAGACAAAGGCGAACGCGCGCGCGGATGGTTTCTTCGGCCGAGCGAATTGCTGCCCCGCGACCACGACCGCGACCGGTTCGAGCGTAAGCGAGAGATAAACGAGCGCGTGGAAGATTCGTGACGAGAGAAATACGCCCGCGGCGCGCGTGTGCCGATCGCGCACGCTATCATCCGGTATCGTCATCTCGCCTGTACCTACGCGTCGATGTAACATTTGCGTTGGAACGCGTCGGCGGCGGAGAGGAAATTCGACGCCACGGGATCACCGACGATAATTCGACAGAGGCGAAAAGCTGACGCGCGACGATGACGCCGTTCGCGGCAGATAAGGTAGATAAAAAGCGGCACATTAAAGCGGAACGACCGGGCCGTTCCGCCCTGTCTGGCAGGAGCTGCTAGCCCGGAAGGAAGGAAGGACGCGAAGAAGGAGCGAGAAGAGCGCGGAAAAAAGAAGAATAAAGCACCCTCTAATATCCAGTGCTTCGCGCTGCCGACCTCTCGTGCCGGCTTTTTTCTTCGCCAAGCCGTTTCCGTATAACCCTGGCCCATATACGCGAACTGACGCCCGCGCCGCGCGGATCTCACCCTGCATACGCACAAAAGCTGCAGCACAAAGCGGTCCGACGTGCAGCTGCCGCCATCCGCGTGTGTACCACCCGCTCTACTCGCCACGACACTCTCCGGATACCAACTCTTCCTTTTTAGATGCTCATTATTTTAACGGAAGGCGCGCAGCTTTTATATGAAAATGTAGGCTCATCCCCTCTGCCCGCCCACCTTTCGCGCCGGGATCTTCGATACGCTTCCGTACGTACGTTCGTACGTGCGTTCGAGCAATATCCGCGTTTGCCGATTGTTCCAGCCAGCGGGAATAACGACGTCGACGTTTCGCGGAATAGATCCGGAACGAATTTCATCGGCGGTATCGAGCGGATCGGTGCGTTTGTTCCACCGAGATTCGCGGGGATATCGCTTACCCTTTGAGTCGCCATGTGCGTGTAATCACGCGGGAAGCGCGAGTCGCGACGACGAAGGGAGGAGTGGCCGTGAGGGAAAATAAAGCTCGATACGACCGATTTGTCTAGCTGCCGTATTGTACCAGACGGGACAAAAGTACGGGCCGACTAAAAGCAACGGCTGGAAGGTTAAAATAATGGATGGACACGTTTTGCGAGGCGCATAACGCGCGCATTTTCGGCGTTTTACTTGGCCCACATTTTTCACCTACCTACCAGCCGGGGAAAAAGTGTGTTGTCGTATGTAATACGACGCTTTTAGTTTGCATTACGTTAACGCAACGGTTTATAACGCGTCCCTTGTCATCTCGCTGTTTGTCTCCGCGTTTTTCCACGGAACACGCGCAACTTTGGACGAGCGGCTCGTCGGATGGAACGCGGCGGAAGTTTAAAAAGGAGAAAAGGAAAAATACGAACTCGGCTGGCGAGAGAAGGGGGGAGGGAAAGGAAGAATGAAAATCGACGGCAAAATGGTGGACACCTTTGCGCGTGCCGGTGGACGTCTTAATAAAACTCGAAATCCAGCTTAGCGTCGAGAGGAAAATAGCATACCTATACATTTAAATTGAAGTTTTCGTTTGAATTTCATGTAGGCGTTAAATTAAAACCGATGAAAGCTGCTGCGGCTTCTGCTACCGGTTCCCGCTTTTCGTTTCCCTTTGCCGCGGATTCCGGTTCGCGCTCGTTGAAAAGGTTCGTTAATAAAGACGATGAAAATTACGGGGCAGCCGGGTCTTTTTAAAAGGAAAATAACTCCGGAGGAAGATTACGTCGATGCGGTAAAAGGGACGATCTGCCAGCGAGCGGTGCCATCAAAATTCCATCAACGATTCCTCTTTAATTTTCCAGGCATAATAACCTCGCGGAAATCGCGCCGGCGATGCGCGTACGGAACAGCATCGACGTCGAAAAATGAATCGGGTCACGCGGACACATTAGCGACGCGAAAATTCGATCAATCGAACCGCGGCCCCGGCCCATTTTTCCGCCATATCGACGCGTATCGGACACCTACTCGCGCGTGTCCGTCGCGAGTAACGAGGAGGGAAGGAAAAGAATCCGAATCGCGTGCGAGTTCGGCACGTCTGTCTACGTTCCTCCTGGAACCGAACCGGGAAGTATCCGTCGAACGGGCTTCCACTGCGGAGTTATACGGAGGAACGAGGAGCAGTCAGACACACCGGATTCCTTGACGACCGCAAGACGGTAACGCGGAGCGCAGTTTCGGCTCCCAGGGACATTTAACATTCGGACCGCGAGCCGATCGACGGTTAGTTGAGCATAGTTGGAGCTCGCGGAATGCGATCGCCATTCGTTTCCAGCATCGACTGGTCCGCCATCCCGGTATCACCTATCCGACCATGACACCGAGCAAACGAACGCGAGACCGCGCGAGTTTTTCCCGCGGTATTTAACCAACGAATAGCAGAGTCTGCCGCGATCACCTAAAGCTGCGAAAATACGAGGCGCTCGGCCCCAATTTTCCGCAACTGCCTCGGAAACCGCTAGCTTATTGTCTATTCGGGTGTACCGAGTGCCGACTAAATTCAACGTGTCTCCCGCAGACGGTTTACTACGGAAGGAACGATCAGGCTCCGCATTCCCGCGCGAGAGACGCCCCGGCCCCCGAGACGCGTAGAGGAGGAGCGTGCACTTCCGGAGAACCGCGGAACGCCAAGCTTTGGCCGAGGGAACGGTTAATGCGCCAACACCGCCCATTCGTAGCCGGTCCTTCGCGTTCGTAATCGAGTGCTCGGGAGAACGCCTCGAAATGCCGGAGCCCGGCAAGCTCGGCGGGAGCCCTTTCAACCCCTATTTACAATGCAACGGCCTCCGTAATTTACCGGGCGAGCGGTACGCGAACCGATAAACGCGTCGCCGTATTGCCTTGCTCCGGGCTTGACAAATACAAGCGCATAGATGCGAGCACGTAATACTCTCGCGAAACGGTTACGGCTACGGTATCGGGGTGCCAAGGTCTCGCGACGACTCGATTAACCCTTCGTACCCGGCGTAACGCCATCGCTACTCGCTTATGATTAAGAACGTCGTCGCCAACCCGCTACGGATCGTTCTTACCCTCTGAATTCTCCTCTTCGCGTACAGGTATCGCGCGAGGTTTGTCACGGTAGAGAAGAAGTACCGAAAATGGCGGGAACCTAGTCATTCGCGTGTCCGTCGTTGAACGGAAATTTCGCCTTCGTTAGGAATTCCGAATGCCAAGCACCCTTGGCTCGTGAACGATGGATACGCGGAAAATAATGACGACGATTGTAATAATAATAATAATAATAATAATAATCGAGGGGCGAGTACTAGGTGCTGGACGTTGTAACAGGTTCGGGCACGTACGAACGCGTCGAACATCCCCTACCGACCACTATCGTACCTAGTATCGAACGTGTAAGTAATCGTTGACGTGACACGGAAGGCGGGTACCACCCCTAACGCACCGTCTTGCCTGGAAATCAAGCTTTCGTGCTCCGGTCGACGTAAATTTCTCCCGAGGCCGGATATGAAAAATATCAGCATGGCAAGCAAAAAGGGTTTATCGTCGCGAGAACACACAGGCTGGGTGGATTTAAGTAAAGGCCCGGAAATTCTGATTTTATTTACCACCCCATCCGTTCACGCGATACGTTCGAATTTCTTCCGCGCTCGGACCCTCGACTCTAAGGGTGGCTTTTCGTTTTTATTTCCACGGACCTTTGTGGCTCGATCGACAAGCGAAAAGTGGTTTCCTTAAGCCGATTTGACGGTACGTTACGCCACACGACGTTCAAAGTACGAAAAGCTCCGTTAAGCCGTTCGCAATCTCGAAACCCTGGCCGAAAAACTCGACGGATTCGTGGACAAGATCACCCTGACGCCTGACCACGGAGCAGCCGCGTTTCTTTGTACATCCTCGAGGGTGAACCTTGTTAAAGGTGGATCGGGTTCCTCGTGAAAATTTAAGCGACCGGTGATTCCGTGCGACCTAATAATTCATCCCGAGGACTACTTTGTCGTATCTTTCGCCTAAAAACGTAGCGATGGGCACTCGAGTCTCTTCGTTCGCGAGCAATTCCATCGCCTCCAAGCTACCGACCATCGGGACAGGTTTTCGAGACAGACGAATCGAAAAAGGAAGAAAGGAAAAAGGGAAAAAGAAAATGTCCCGAGCCTTTCGAGCGAAATTACAAATTTTCAATGGATCGCGCGAGTCAAAGGCTCTGGAATTACGAAGTACGTTGGAACGCGTTAAAATCGGTTTGGTTTCGAAGCCGTCGCTAGTCAGCGGGAGCTCTTTTCGATCTTTATGCCGTAGGTTTGTTCGACGAAAGGCGAGGTTTCGCGGGTCCAAAGGGTGGCTTATGAATGGGCAATTAATCCACGAAAACCGCCGGCGCGTCGTCCTCGGTGCTTGCGTGCTCCGTTACGCCGCTAAGCCACCTAAAATCCAGCCGTCCGCCCGCCACGGCACACTGTATTATTCAAAGAGTGCCGCTTTACTCGGCCGCTCTTTCACCCTCTCGCGCTCTCCTTCTCTCTGATAATGATTTATTTAGGAGAGCAGCATACGCGAATAGCAGGCGAACATTAGCCGCAACTAAACCCGCACCCGTATATTCCTTTCAAAGGACTGCTGAATTATCTTTGCGACTCTTAATGACGTTACGCGATACCTTCCCTCGGTCGAAGCTTCGGCAAGACCCGCGCGGTCCGACGCGATGGAATATCGAATTTTCTCTTTGTGTCCCTTCGTTTGCCAACTCGCCCCCATTTCCAGCTGGTGTACGAAGACGTATGTACGGCCGCGATATGTCCCGACCCGACGCTCGTCCACCGGCCAATGGGGTTGAAATTAATAAAAGCGCGACGCGCATAAGCGTCCAAATTGCGAAGGTCCCTTTACGCCCCAAACAGCCGAACAACACGCGAACTCGTGACATATAATTAAACTATCATCTCCATATTCATGCCGACCAAAGCAAACTTCCATACTCATCCATATACATTGCTAAACAGTTGTCGGTCACCTATTTGCATTTAGGTTACAGTCTTCATTAACCGGACCGGTGCTCGCACATTAAAACGCAGGAATTTTTAGAATTCCCTTTTCTCTGCATACACGCCATTTTCTCCCCGCCCGACACCGTCATTTTACCGTCATTTCACCGTCATTCCCCGGTGCGTGTATCGGACTCCCGGTGTCGTTGACTTTTAAAAAATTCCCGCCAATCACGCCAACCTATTACTACCTCATAGATATCGACGTTCCACCGAGCTACTTCGCCGCAAAGAAATCCAACGACCTACGAACGACGTCGCGCGTCTAGGCGAGGGAAAGGGAAATGCAGAGA